>NC_134409.1:120328140-120593140 GCF_038048845.1 Mixophyes fleayi | reverse complement strand
ACAGAGAATTACTTGTTAATTTTATTTTAGCGTTCTACCCTCGATATAGGTATCTACATTCTTCTGAAACAGCAATAAAAAATTTGCAAATCAAATGGTTGAAAAGGGAAGAAACATATTGCGTCATTATCAAGAACATTCAGAGAAGCAAATGACAGAATTTCCCATTCCTAATCTTGACCTCAGTTTCCTGCTAAACAATATTACCAGCTATGAAAAAGCTATTGTGCAGGGTTACACAGTACAGCACATTCTTAGTCCTCAGAGTGGCTTACATATGCATGCTGTTTTTCATTTACAGTGTAAAGTATTACACTGTAATACTTATTAATTAGTTATAAAGTAATGCATGGGCAGAACTTCCCTAGTAGCAGGAGGTATAGCTGTTACAGGGCTTTTGGCTGGGGGTGGCCCATCTGCCCTGTCAAAGATCTATGCTGCAACGGTGAAGTTGCAGACAATTTTTCAATTATGCCAGATTACTGAAGCTCACTCTAGTGATTAGGCCGTGGCTGTCATCATAGTAACCAAAAGAAAGCCTGTGATTGGTTAGCAATGTAGGGTTCCTCCTATTGGTTAAGCTGGAACATATGAGACATTTTCTGCTTCATGTAAATGGGAAACCCTTGCAAAATTTTCTACGGGGCACACACATGCCCGGCTATGCCCCTGGTATGATTGCACATTCATTAATCATGAAATATGTGTCCATGTTATTATTAGGTAAGAGCTATAAATGCACATAATATGTTATTTACGAATAATGGACATATACAATATAGCAATATAACAATCGCTAGGTACATAGTATCAGAGTATGAGTCAGTGTTTTGGATTATTTAAGTTATTGTTACGGTGTTCGGAAACCTTTTTTAATAAACACTTTTAATATCATGTTTCAATAAGGTAAACTTCAGGGATTTGGGTTTTTTCTCATGCTAGTTTTGTCACAGTGCAAGAATTGTGAGATTTTCGCTAGTACAGAAATATCACAAGTGAATTATTTCAGATGTCATTTCATGTGATTTGCTGCAGTCCAGATTGGATCTCAAGGCAATCACACCAGTTATAGGTGAAATAGGCTTTTAACACTATCTCTCTGCAGAATGTGTTGCAAGAGCCACTTTCTGGACACTTAAACTCATATCTACTGTATTTCTTTAATATTAGTAAAAAAAAAAAAAAAGGAAAAAGAAAAGTGTGAGCTATTAATCTCTGTTATTAGTTATTTCCGACTCAGAGAGGCTCCCTGCATTGTTTCACAACAGGAAGTATGGGTACATTCTCCTCACCAACATCGGCACTACCACCATGACATGTTTACAGCGAACCTGTCATCTTCACACAGCCAATAACAATATTCATCCTGTCAATCCACTAAGATCTAGGGCATCTCTGAGACCTGAAGCTCAAAGTGCCCCATGCATCAGAGAGGTCATTAATTTTTAGTAAAATGGTGGAATGACCTCCCAACATTTTAAGATTAAAATTCGGGACAGTGAGGGCATTGGGGTAGCTACCAGGGGTTCAGGGCATGCAGGCGCTATGGGGACCAGAGGAGAGTGGTTTCCAGCAATGTCGGTGCCCGCCTACCCGCACATTAGCCAACAATTTAGTGCTCTATTCTGAAAAGAGCAGAGCAGGTATCCTCTTCTGAGTAGTGCATGCGTCAGCCACGGCATGTACAAAAGATGGGCCCCCTCTGCTAGCAGAACAGGGGGCCTGGCAGGATAGAATGGCATCACTGGACCCTTACAAACACTTTGCTATGGGGCCTATGGAGACCCAGTTCTGCCTCTGAGAGAGGGTGTGGTCACATCACGCTGGGGACGTGGGGAAATGGTCGCATCTCATATGAGCACTCCACAACCTCCAGGATCATATCTAGTGCTTTTGAAGAGCTAGGCCACCACTAACTAACCTAGAAATGCTGCTGGATTGCTGAGTGCATCACCAGGAAGTATGCACGGTGAGTGCTCCCTAGAATCAGGGCTCGCTAACTTGGGAAGTACGCTGTAGCCAACAAAATGGTGTATGCCATGGATCTAAAAATCTTGATTAGTGTTGTCCCTAGTTTCTAGTAAAATTTTCCACTTATATAGATGACATCTTGTCTTTTAGCTACAGACGAAGAAGAGATGAGAACACTGAGATACAATACAGTAATACAAAGTTATTAAAAATATATATAAAACACAAGATGTGAAAAACCATATCTCGAAAATCAGGGAGCTTGAAACAAAAATTAGTGGGAGATGAGGGAGATCCGTGGGGATATTAGCTTGATTTGGTTACCAAGTAGACCTAATGGTATCATCATCATCATCATCATCTATTTATATAGCGCCACTAAGTCCACAGCGCTATACATAGAACTCACTCACATCAGTCCCTGCCCCATTGAAGCTTACAGTCTGAATTCCCTAACATACACACACACACACACATGCACACAGACAGAGACACACAGAGTAGGGTCAATTTAATAGCAGTCAATTAACCTCCTAGTATGTTTTTGGATTGTGGGAGGAAACCGGAGCACCCGGAAGAAACCCACGCAAACACGGGGAGAAACTCCACAATGATAAGGCCATGATCGGGAATTAAACTCATGACCCCAGTGCTGTAAAGCAGAAGTGTTAACCACTAAGCCTTTCCACAAACCTGGAAAGGCAAGGTGTCTGACGTTTACTTATGCAGTTTTTTCCCTTATATCAAAGGAGAAATTCCCTATAGAAAAATGCCTTGATTGTCAATCTAGTTTTATAGTGTACCTCATACATGGTCAATGTGGGATACAGTACATAGGGTGGACAGCTGGGCCCCTCCATACAAGGTTTATGGACCATCGTCAGAATACATTGAAGAAATTAAAAACAAATAGCTCACCCAGTCAGATTATAGTATGCCAGAATGGGGATATGAGGGACTTAAAGTGAAACCTATTGAACAGATTCCCTGTAAGTGGGAGGGGGGGTTGGTTTATTCTGTTTTGTAAGAGGGGGGGCATACTGGATTTTTCGGTTCAAGTCTCTCGCTCCACAAGGCTTAATGATATGATTGAACTCAACAATATGTATAAGAAATAACATGTCTCACAATCCAATTAGGTGTATATTAAGTCAAGCTGTTGGGTATGTTAGGTGTCACATGTTGCTGATTGGAAATAATTGGTCCATTATATGTATAATGTTTAATAATGAGACTGTATTATAATAGGCTATTTATTTATTCAAGAATGGAACTGTTGGACTTCATTATTCTTAGGGAGCATTTGCGGTCATGTAGGTCTGTTTGTGTCAAAGACTCTTCCTTCATGCCTTTAATTTTATTTATTGTTAGTTTTTTTTCTTGTCTTTTAATTTAGTAATTTTGTAATCAATATTCTTGAATATTATTGTTTTAATTTAAGCAAAATTGCATGTAATAATCAAACAACTAGAAAATAAAAAATAACAAAAATTAAATATTGATGGATTTATTTGTTTAGCATTTTAGTATTTTAGCCACAAACCTCCATAAAGCATGGGTAATCACCAATATGATCATAATACTGTTAGTATATTATCCATTATGTAATGATAATCATTTTGTGTTGTATTATGTAATAGCAACAGGACAGCTAAGATTAATGTCCACTGTAATAACAATATATCATTGTTTTTCTTTTTATGATATATGTCTTGATTATGGATATTGTATGGTATAGAGGTTTGGACCACTGGACTAAGCATAGATAAGGATCTAAAGTAGTGAGTCTTTCAACTCAACACTACAAAAGCGTCTTTGATTACCATAGCAACAATAAAATATTCTGATTGACTGGGTTGTGATCATGTGACTGGCTGGGACAAAGTTAAATAGTGCTGTTAATCATGCTGAAATCTTTCTTTGCTTAAACCGTCAAACACAGCTAAGGGGCAGAGAAATGCGTCAGAAGTGGAGATGCTCACGCGCTGACACAGCACTCGGTGCATGTTTGATTTCACTATTTTCTTCATTGATGCGGTCACAAATTCTGCCCCTTATGTTAGCGATTAAGACACACTGATGGCACATGACTGTTTGATTTCTGGTTTGACAGTCTGAAGTTACAAATATTGGTTTGTTGAATTGGAGGCTGACTGCAGATTCCATCTTGCGTTGTGTGCCTGGGAAGCTTGTAATTCTTATTACTATTGAAGACATCATTATGCTGTTTGTGCTAATCAAGTTCAGCGGTTTCAATATTTTCCAACATGCATGTTGTGTATTAATGGTCATGCAAAGTTACAAAAGTGGATAGCAACTTAACACCAAAGTCGTATAAGGGAACATTTAAATTTGATGTCAGATTTGTTAGAATACCATCTAAATTATTGTGAACATTAGTGTATGCTTTGCTTGACCAAAGCTTTTGGATATTCATGTCTTATATCTGTATATAAGTAATGTGTCATTCAAGATCAGTGTCTGGTGTGTTTTATATATATTTCAAATACATTTGTAATACTGTTTTCCATATCAGCACGTTCCACTCTTCTTTGTATATTGTAGTTATTTACAGACATACAGAGAGCAGCCACAGCATTAAAACCACTGACAAGTGAAGTGAATAACATTGATTATCTCGTTACAATGGTACCTGTCAAGGGGTGGGATATATTAGGCAGCAAGTGAAGTTGATGTGTTGGAAGCAGGAAAAATGGCCAAATTGTGAATGCTAGACGACTGGGTCAGATCATCTCCAAAACGACAGGTCTTGTGGGGTGTTCCCAATATACAGTGGTTAGTACCTACCAAAAGTGGTCCAAGGAGAACTGGTGAGCCTGCGACAGGGTCATGGGCACCCAATATTCATGTATGTGAATGGGGAGCGAAGGCTAGTCCATCTTGTCCAATCCCACAGAAGAGCTACTGCAGCACAAATTGCTGAAAAAGTTAATGTTGGCTATGATAGAAAGGTGTCAGAACACACAGTGCATCACAGCTTGCTGCGTATGGGGCTGCGTAACTGCATACTGGTCATGAGTACCCATGCTTGCCCCAGTCGAATTCCAAAAGCGCCTACAATGGGCATGTAAGTGCCAGAACTGGACAGTGGAGCAATGGAAGAAGGTGGCCTGCTCTGATGAATCACGTTTTCTTTTACATCATGTTGATGGCCAGGTTTGTATGTGTCGTTTACCTGGGCAAGAGATGGCACCAAGATGCACTATGGGAAGAAGGCAAGCCAGCTGAGGCAGTGTGATTCTCTGGCCAATGTTCAACTGGGAATCCTTGTGTCCTGACATTCATGTGGATGTTCTTTTGACATGTAACACCTACCTAAATATTGTTGCAGACCAAATACAAGTCAACAGTATTCCCTGATGGCAGTGGCCTCTTTCAGTAGGATAATGTGCTCTGCCACAAGGCAAAAATTGTTCAGGAATGGTTTGAGAACATGACAAAGAGATCAAAGTATTGACTTGGCCTCCAAATTCCCCAGGTCTCAATCCAATCGAGCATCTGTGGGATGTGCTGGAAAAACAAGTCCGAGCTATGGAGGTCCCACCACTCAACTTACAGGACTTAAAGGATCTACTGCTAACGTCTCGGTACCAGATACCACAGGACATCTTCAGAGGTCTTGCGGAGTCCATGCCTTGACTGGTCAGAGCTGTTTTGGCAGCACAAGGGGGACCTACTGTTACGGTTCAGGTACCTTAGTGTCACGGGCACTAGGAGTCTTTACCCAGGGATCACCAGATGGTAGGCTTACCAGAGCAATGTAGATGGTAATAGGGTACTCTGGTAGCTGGGTGATCACGGAACATGAAATGATGGCCGATGAGATGCTCAGGAAAGTCTATGACTAGCAACACTGGTAATAATGAGGTAATGATACACAAGGAACTGTATGGACAAGGACACGTGAAGGTAGTCAGTGGTCTGCGATAGCAAGTTGTACCACTGCTATAGTGAGGAGGAATGTCCAACAGAAACAAGGAGGTGATGAGAGTCAGCGGTCTGCGGGTAGCAAGTTGTACCGCTGTCTGAGTGAAGGAATGGAATCCAAGTGGAGGTATCCAGGTAGTCAGTGGTCTGCGGTAGCAAGTTGTACCACTGCTATGTGAGAGGATAATGGAACAGGTGATACCGGAAACAGGGATCAGTGGTCTGACATCAGCAAGTTGTACCACTGAATATATATGAGAGGAGGTGCACGGGGGAAGACTGCAACACAGGATATACACAGGCACCTTATACACGATCCACAGTAATATGCACAATATAGATATATATGTAAATGACTGATCAGGTCTGCAATCTAGAAAGTCTCTTGAAGTAGTCCAGCACAATGATAACACAGTCAATGATGGCAATAGACTCAGCGGATAGCAGACTCCAGAGAGAACCAAACACAGTCCAATAAGATATGCAATACACAGCACAGTCAATGAGAAGTATGCATACCGTGGTTCAGCAGTAGCAGTCAGATGGGATTGCAGCGGTACCTGAGCGGCTGGAGACCGACTGGATAGGAAGTCCCTGGATAGGAGAAGCAGTGGTCTAGCAGGTGCAGCGCACAGGTGAGTAGACCGACAGGGACACGAATCCACAGGAGTCAGCAACACGTGGAACTGGACTCATAGGAAACCCAGGAGAATGGAGATGATCCAGCAGAGGGTAGTAGAAGAGATACAAATCCAATGCTGACAGGAGGGTAGAGGCCAGTGGAACACGTGAAGGCGTGGAGAGTGGATCAGCAGGAGATGGACGATAGCGCTGACCACAGCGGCAGGACTCAGCGGCACACGGAGGTAACCAGTAGCAACCACAGGAACCAACAGCGATGGGAAACAGGAGTGCAGCGCAGGGCAGGAGCTGTAGATCACGAAGTGTAGCAGATGGTAATGAAAGGCGGCAGTCTCGAGGAAGTCACAGCAAAGATGAGATGAGAGTGTAATGCACGGAGGCAGCGGATAGTAATCAGCTGGCAGTCACGATGTTGAACACAGGCGAGTTGCAAGCAGGAGACTGTAGTGCACAGAGGCAGCGGATAGTAGTCAGCTGGCAGTCACGATGTTGAACACAGGCGAGTTGCAAGCAGGAGACTGTAGTGCACAGAGGCAGCGGATAGTAGTCAGCTGGCAGTCACGATGTTGAACACAGGCGAGTTGCAAGCAGGAGACTGTAGTGCACAGAGGCAGCGGATAGTAGTCAGCTGGCAGTCACGATGTTGAACACAGGCGAGTTGCAAGCAGGAGACTGTAGTGCACGGAGGCAGCGGATAGAAATCAGCAAACAGACTTGATGAGAAGCAGGTGAATGAGGTAAAAGCTGGAGTGCACGGAGGCAGCGGATAGCAATGAGCAAACAGTCACATAGATATAAAATAACGTTGAAGTGGTGTAGAAGACTGTGGTGCACGGAGGCAGCGGATAGGAATCAGCAAACAGTCATGATGATACAGTTGATGGTAGAAGTGGTATGGAACCACAGTAGTAGAAGTGGTTAGGAAACCACAGGAATCAGCAGCGCTGAATACACGAGTAATACAGGAACACCTTCAGAGACTCATGAGGAATGAGACTCCAAGATCAGGCCACGTGGTAGTGACCACAGGTGCTTAATATAGGGAGGTTGCCTGATCTGCCAATTAAGTTAAAGGGGTATACACTGAAGTATAGAAAAGGGCTGCGCATGCGCAGACCCTCAGGATGGTGGACGGCCACGGTTCCTAAATGTCCGGGAAGAGGCACTCACGGTCCGGTGAGTGACAGTACCCCCCCTTTTAAAGGTGGGCACAGAACGCCTGGAACCGGGCTTGTCCGGATTTTTGGAGTAAAACTTCTTCAAAAGGGCAGGAGCATTAAGATCTTCAGCTTTGATCCAAGAGCGCTCCTCAGGACCAAAGCCCTTCCAATGAACGAGGAAGTGGAGGACTCCTCGCGAAATTTTTGCATCTAGTACCTCGGTAATCTCAAAATCCTCCTCCTGATGAACTTGAACTGGCTGCGGAGCTGAGGGAGGAGTTGAAAAACGGTTGATAATAAGAGGTTTGAGCAAGGATACATGGAAGGCATTAGAAATCCGAAGACTCTTAGGAAGAAGGAGTTTCACACATACTGGATTGATAACTTGAATGATCCTATATGGACCAATAAAACGAGGGGCGAATTTCATGGATGGAACCTTCAAACGAATATTTTTTGTGGATAACCAGACACGATCTCCAATTTTTAGTGGTGGAATAGCCCGCCTCTTCTTATCAGCGAAAGATTTATATTTGATAGATGTCTTCTTTAAACAGGTTTTGACCTGAGACCAGATATTTTTAAAGGTCTGACAAACAGTTTCCACCGCAGGAACTTGGGTGGGCGGGAGGGCAGGAAATTCCGGAAAAGACGGATGGTGACCGTGAACCACCAGCACTTGAGTTTTTGAAGATGACTCCTGAGATCCATCTTCAACGTCCGATGACGTCATGAACGCCCGATGAGGAGGAAGGCGTTCAGACTGAACTTTATCACACAGATCCGTAGATGAAGGATCTTGTGGAGGAGGACCTGGTGGAATAGACGAATGCTGTCTTTTGAATGAAACCTCTTGGGAGAGACAACGATGATGACATTCAGTTCCCCAAGATGTAACTCGAGGAGTGCGCCAGTCAATCTGGGGAGAGTGACACTGAAGCCATGGAAGGCCTAAGACAATCGGACTTGTCGTAACAGGAAGGATCAAAAACGATATTTCTTCATGATGCAGGGCACCAATCTGAAGGGTTACTGGAGACGTACTCTGGGTGATGAGACCGTTGATGAGACGTGATCCATCTATAGCCGTCACAGTAATGGGTGTTTTTAAGGTAATCACTGGTAGAGACCATTGATTTACTAATGATTTGGAAATAAAATTTCCTGCTGCTCCGGAATCAATCAATGCCTGTGACTCAAAGGTTTTGGTAGCAAAGGAAATAGTCACATCAAAAGCGCAGACTTTAGATTTCATAGACGATGGAGAGGACTGCAGGAACCCTAACCTTATCTCCCCAGTATTGGTTAGAGCCCGGCATCTCCTGGGACAAGAATTGAGCATATGCGTAGAATCGGCACAATAGATACAAAGTCTATTCTTTATTCTTCGGTCCCTCTCCTCTAAAGTTAATTTGGAGCGACCTATCTCCATGGGTATCACCGGAGATGAAGCTGGGTGAAATTGAGGATTTGAGAGAGGAGGTGTTTTAACCGAAGTTGTTTTCTCAGGTTCTCTTTCACGAAACCTCAGGTCTACCCGATGGCAAAGAGAGATCAAATCTTCTAAAGAGGAGGGTAGTTCTTGTGAAGTCAGTGCGTTTTTAATTTTATCGGAAAGCCCCTGCCAGAAGGCGGCAACTAGTGCTTCAGTGTTCCACTGAAGTTCAGAGGCTAAGATCCTAAATCGAATGACGTACTGAGCCACAGTGCGAGATCCTTGGCGAAGACGGAGAATGCTGGATGCAGCGGAAATGACACGACCTGGTTCATCGAATACACTTCGGAACGTGGAAATAAACTCGGCACTATCCTGTAACAATGGATCGTTTCTTTCCCACAGAGGGGAAGCCCATGCGAGAGCTTGTCCAGAAAACAATGAAATAAGATAGGCCACTCTGGAACGATGGGTAGAAAAATTTTGAGGTTGGAGCTCAAAATGAACTGAGCATTGAGTAAGAAAACCCCTACAAGTTTTGGGGTCTCCATCGTATTTTGACGGAGTAGGCAGGTGAAGCGTGGAAGCTGTAAACACCTGGGATGGCACTGGGGAAACGGAGGAAGGCACAGGAGCATCAACAGTAGTTGTGGCATCTTGTACAGACGGTCTTTGGGAGGCTAAGGCCTGGTAACACCGCAGTAAATGCCGTTGGCGAACTTCCTGTTGCTCAATACGAGTAACCAGATGCCGCAGCATCTCTTTGGCTGTAGGTTCCGTATCTGGGTCTGTCATGGCCTGATCTTACTGTCACGGGCACTAGGAGTCTTTACCCAGGGATCACCAGATGGTAGGCTTACCAGAGCAATGTAGATGGTAATAGGGTACTCTGGTAGCTGGGTGATCACGGAACATGAAATGATGGCCGATGAGATGCTCAGGAAAGTCTATGACTAGCAACACTGGTAATAATGAGGTAATGATACACAAGGAACTGTATGGACAAGGACACGTGAAGGTAGTCAGTGGTCTGCGATAGCAAGTTGTACCACTGCTATAGTGAGGAGGAATGTCCAACAGAAACAAGGAGGTGATGAGAGTCAGCGGTCTGCGGGTAGCAAGTTGTACCGCTGTCTGAGTGAAGGAATGGAATCCAAGTGGAGGTATCCAGGTAGTCAGTGGTCTGCGGTAGCAAGTTGTACCACTGCTATGTGAGAGGATAATGGAACAGGTGATACCGGAAACAGGGATCAGTGGTCTGACATCAGCAAGTTGTACCACTGAATATATATGAGAGGAGGTGCACGGGGGAAGACTGCAACACAGGATATACACAGGCACCTTATACACGATCCACAGTAATATGCACAATATAGATATATATGTAAATGACTGATCAGGTCTGCAATCTAGAAAGTCTCTTGAAGTAGTCCAGCACAATGATAACACAGTCAATGATGGCAATAGACTCAGCGGATAGCAGACTCCAGAGAGAACCAAACACAGTCCAGCAAGATATGCAATACACAGCACAGTCAATGAGAAGTATGCATACCGTGGTTCAGCAGTAGCAGTCAGATGGGATTGCAGCGGTACCTGAGCGGCTGGAGACCGACTGGATAGGAAGTCCCTGGATAGGAGAAGCAGTGGTCTAGCAGGTGCAGCGCACAGGTGAGTAGACCGACAGGGACACGAATCCACAGGAGTCAGCAACACGTGGAACTGGACTCATAGGAAACCCAGGAGAATGGAGATGATCCAGCAGAGGGTAGTAGAAGAGATACAAATCCAATGCTGACAGGAGGGTAGAGGCCAGTGGAACACGTGAAGGCGTGGAGAGTGGATCAGCAGGAGATGGACGATAGCGCTGACCACAGCGGCAGGACTCAGCGGCACACGGAGGTAACCAGTAGCAACCACAGGAACCAACAGCGATGGGAAACAGGAGTGCAGCGCAGGGCAGGAGCTGTAGATCACGAAGTGTAGCAGATGGTAATGAAAGGCGGCAGTCTCGAGGAAGTCACAGCAAAGATGAGATGAGAGTGTAATGCACGGAGGCAGCGGATAGTAATCAGCTGGCAGTCACGATGTTGAACACAGGCGAGTTGCAAGCAGGAGACTGTAGTGCACAGAGGCAGCGGATAGTAGTCAGCTGGCAGTCACGATGTTGAACACAGGCGAGTTGCAAGCAGGAGACTGTAGTGCACAGAGGCAGCGGATAGTAGTCAGCTGGCAGTCACGATGTTGAACACAGGCGAGTTGCAAGCAGGAGACTGTAGTGCACAGAGGCAGCGGATAGTAGTCAGCTGGCAGTCACGATGTTGAACACAGGCGAGTTGCAAGCAGGAGACTGTAGTGCACGGAGGCAGCGGATAGAAATCAGCAAACAGACTTGATGAGAAGCAGGTGAATGAGGTAAAAGCTGGAGTGCACGGAGGCAGCGGATAGCAATGAGCAAACAGTCACATAGATATAAAATAACGTTGAAGTGGTGTAGAAGACTGTGGTGCACGGAGGCAGCGGATAGGAATCAGCAAACAGTCATGATGATACAGTTGATGGTAGAAGTGGTATGGAACCACAGTAGTAGAAGTGGTTAGGAAACCACAGGAATCAGCAGCGCTGAATACACGAGTAATACAGGAACACCTTCAGAGACTCATGAGGAATGAGACTCCAAGATCAGGCCACGTGGTAGTGACCACAGGTGCTTAATATAGGGAGGTTGCCTGATCTGCCAATTAAGTTAAAGGGGTATACACTGAAGTATAGAAAAGGGCTGCGCATGCGCAGACCCTCAGGATGGTGGACGGCCACGGTTCCTAAATGTCCGGGAAGAGGCACTCACGGTCCGGTGAGTGACACTTAGTCAGTATATTCGCAGGCTTACCTAGGGCGCGGCCTCCCGGTCTTCACCAAGAACCACCGCAAGGTAGGATGGGTTTTGCTGCCAGAGAACCGCAGGTCGCGGCACCCAGGTTAGCCTACTGATGTAAGGAGAAAGTACTATGTGATGGATAGGCAGGGAAAAATATGACAGGTAGGTGCAAGTAATTTAAGCACACTAACCGTGGAATCCGGGGAATGGTAGTCTGGAATGGAAGCCGGTTCGGTACACGGTATCTGTCGTATGCGAAGTACTGGGGATGAGTCCAAGGGGTAGTCAGATACACAGCCGGGTCGGTACACAGGAGATGGTCCAATATGCGGTGCCAGGGAAGAGTCCAGAGGATAGCCAGAAACACTGCCGTGTCGGTACACAGGAATCGGTCCAATACGCGGTGCCAGGGATTAAGCCAATGGAGAATCAGAACACAGCCGGGTCGGTACACTAGAATCTGGAACAATGCAGGAGCACACAGGAAGCAGGAACACAGGGATCAGGTACACAGGAGAGGGAGCCAGAAACAGGAAACACATTGCTCTGACACAGATAGTGTGTCAGAGCAGAGGAGATATAGAGTTTGAATTCCCCGCCCAGGAGTCACATGACCTGCCACTGAGAGAACCCGGAAGTGCGGGGGCCCGAACAGAGGAAAGCGCTGACCCGCCGGAGAAGAGACAGCTGCCAGACATCGCCGACAGAGCAGCGGAGCGGGAAACAGGTAAGTTCATGACACCTACACAATTTTAGCCAGGTGGTTTTAGTGTTGTGGCTGAGGTCTCAGTCTCATGTTTTTGAGAGCAGCAGATTACATAGGCACTGTTTTTTTATTTTATGTTATTGGTGCTTGATTTTGTATATTTATTTTTAGCTATAGAGGTCATCTAATATTCCTTGAACAGCAACAAAAAAGAAGAAGTAAAAGCTTTTACAGAATGTAAATATCAATAACACAACATGAACTAAACTTGTCTTGCTTTTCTATAATGAAAAAATACTAAGAGACTGTAATAATGGCTCAATAATTATATGATTTTGCCACTGGCGCCAGATATAAAAATAAAAGACGAAAAAAACCCTGTTCTAACTCAGTAAGTTCCCTGCTGTGTAAAAGACCTATTATTTCATCGCACAGATTCATCCTCCCACAGCAGGAAATGTGCCTTAGTCACAAAAAATATCAAATTAGACTGTATCGGGTCAAGACGTCTACAGAGGGGACGAAGGGTGACCTTAGCAAGTTAGAGGTAATCTAAAAAAGCAATCACCAAGGAGGGATCTACATTTCACTTTTCATCATTCACCTTTAATATTTTGTGCCCAGAGTAACCTTTCTTTATTGATTTAGGGGCATATATCACATTATAATTGCCCCCTCCAGCAAGTTTTCTGCACAATTTCAGAATCGACTAATGGGTTTTTCAACTTCTTGGACACTGATTTTTGTCATCTGGTGTCTCCAGTTTTAAAGTATCTATTTCATAACAGATACGACTATCTGATAGTTGTTATCTTTATATTTTTAGACGTGTATTTTCTTCTTATCAACAGTGGCTAATAAACTAGAATAGCCTACATGTGTATCTGGTGTCTGTGGCGGGTGGAGTGCATACGGGGACTAAAGGGTTATAGGAAAAATATCAGCAACATTCAGCAATATAAAAAGACACAGAGACGATGATTTGCCGGAATGTCTGCATATATTTACCCGATCTGCTAAATGGACATTTCTAAACATCCCTAATAAAAGAATAAGAGACACATAGCTTGTGTTGGACATTTAGAAACGTCCAGTAAAGATGGAAGTCATGCTCTCATCTGCTGACGGCCATCTGTGCACCCTGATTTTCACTGACAGCTTGAGGGACTAGTGAGGAATATGGGACCTGTTCCTTTCACTCACTGGGGCTTATTTATCAAGGATCTTTTAGCTGAAAATCACTCCGAATATGGCAGTTATTTGGTGATAACCGCATTATGAAGTATCAAAGTTATTTATAACTATAGGATCGCAGCAGATATCTCAGATATCTGTTGTGGTCCCACTGTTATCGTAGGCAAAAGTAGTCCTCATTGGTTTCTAGCAAAGATTTTCGGAACTTGTCCGCAATAGCTAAAGCCATCTGAAGACTTTAGGTCACGCATGCGCAAAGCAACTTTGCCACAGAGACCGGATAGGAGAGACAGACTACGGGAGTTTTAAGGTAAGTGAACTCATCGCCGGGACAGCCTTCTCTCGGATGCGCCGTCCTGGGATGATTTTTTTATGAAATTGGCCCAAAAAATCTTCTGTCATCATTGCGATAACAGATGATAGTTAACGGGGCAAAACCCTGTTAATTAATAAATAGACCCCTGAATGTCTTCATTAAAAAGAGTGAAAAACTGTGAACTCGGGATAAAAAAGCACATACACACACAAACAAACACACACACACACACACACACACACACTTGACTTGGGTACAAATTATTAATAATTAATAATTGGCCCCTTGTGGCCTAATGATTGTATTGCAATCTAAAATACTTACATGGTTTAACCATCAATAACAAACCATGACAAAGCAGCTCACAGACATGGGGATTCTAGGGCCAAGTACAGCAAGGATGTGTTCACATGAACGTGACTGAGGCCGACCAGCATGGAGGACCATTTTCCCCTGTCTTGAGCTACATCTTTTCCCCCTCCTAGAGGGCAGGTGTAAATACACGGGGATGAAGATAATAGTCATCAACACTAGCTAGCTACTTCTAATTGGCTAACTGCAAATTCACCTTGGAAGCTGCTTCTTCATTGATTTTGCATATATCAAAGAATTCTATGGGTTTATTTTAAAAATAATTTGCTAGCTACTTTTATACGTACGTACGTACGCGAGAAGGAATATTATTACTGTTGTATTATAGAGGTTTATTTTTATTTAAGTCAATAATAACAGTGAATGTATGTTTTGCTATCGAAACAAATGTTAACAAACTTTTCTTGTGCTTATGACCTAGTTGTGTGTTTGCGCATGTGGGTAAATGTACCTCTCACGCAAACCTGGCGGATACGCTACAGGAGTGTAGCAGGACGCAGTTTGAGATGTTTGCGACTCGCCATTTGCACGTAATGTGTTGTTTTAACACAGGGTTTTATTGAGTGTAAATTATTCCCAACATGGTTTCATTCCAGCATCAGAACCTAAGTAAGGCTGGGTACACATTGGAGAATTTTCCGACTAATCTGTTTTCTACAATTATTGTACATATAACTGAAGGTCCGACCGGTCGGGCGATTCATGCATACACACTACACACGATTTACCTTCAGATCTGTACTCGTTATCTGGTCCTATAGTCATTTAGAGAATGACAGCACAATATACATTAATTAATTCATTCATTCCTGTCATTCTGATTAACTGCCTAGTTATAGCTATCCACATGTCATAACAAATTTCGCAAGCTTCTCAAATTAAATAGCCAGTCTCAGAACGAACAAACAAAATATTCCATCTACAGCACTCTCTACATTTAGTTACCTGGACATTTGCATTGCCGGCATTGGACGAAAAGACCATAGGGTATATTTACTATACTGCGGGTTTGAAAAGGTGGAGATGTTACCTATACCAACCAATCAGATTCTAGCTGTCATTTTGTAGAATGTACTAAACAAATGAAAGCTAGAATCTGATTGGTTGCTATAGGCAACATCTCCACTTTTTCAAACCCGCAGGTAAGTACATATACCCCCATGACTCTGTAAAGTCTCTGGCAATCATGAACATGAGGGCATACACACTGCAGCATCGGAAAGTGATTGGAGCGAGATTATCAAACATGCCGGCCAAGAAAATAAAACGACAATCGTTACTTTGGGACGACTGTCATTCATCATGTAAGTATGTCCAACGATCGTCGCCTCTCTTCCCCTCTGATTACCTCCTCTCACGCACGTATCCAAGACTTCTCCCGCGCCGCTCCCCTCCATTGGAACAAGCTCCCCCGCTCCATCAGAACTTCTCCTAATCTGTCCTCTTTCAAACGAACATTAAAAACCCACCTTTTCCTTAAAGCCTTCCAGTCTCATGCCTAAACTCCCACCGGTCGGCTACCTCTCTTTCTCATCCCTTCTTCCCTTCTCCCCCTTCCTCGACTCCGTCTCCGTTTCTCCCGTCTCTCCGTCTCATCCATGTGTCTGTCTGTCTTCCCCTCCCTTTAGATTGTTCCCTCCTTTGAGCAGGGCTCTCCTACCTTCTGTTTCCATCACTTTTAACTGCGCTTTCCAGCTACTCAGCTCACCTCCTCTCAGTCCCTCTGCCCTCTGTCTCCTCTCGCTTCTCTCCGCTCCCCTCAGTGACTCTCAACCTGTCATCCGTGCCCACCCTCTTGGGCCATAGTTACCTGCCTATACTCACTTTTCCCCTCCCTCCCTCTCTTTCATGCTGTGCCTGAGCCCCCAGAGTTATAGTGATTACTGTTACTTGTACTGTGCTGTTTCACCTTGTACTGTGCCATTGTTTGTCCTTGTACGGTGCTACAGATACTTTGTGGCGCCCTATAAATAAAAATTAATAATAATAAATAATAATAAGTATATACACTAACATGATATCTGACGAAAAGGTCATATACCGGCTGATTGGCTGAAAAACCTCCAGTGTGTACCTAGCCAAAGGAAGGAAGTTTCTCTTTAAAACTTGACTGCTCATTTTTCTCTTGTATTTTCCACTTTCAGTTCCAAAAATGACATTGTATCAGTTTATACAGGACATTTTTTACAATTTATTTTGACAATACTGTGTGCCTTCACAAATATCATCACACAGAATTAGCTACTGTAATATAATCTAAACCTGATGAAGATTTTTTTTTTTTTTAGAATGTTGCAGAAAAACAAACAAACTTAACAAAAAAGTCTTTAGTGAGATCTGCCAGCAGTTCAGTTTGGTATAGATTGTGCGAGTACTGAAGACAATTAAGCTGTCCAAAGCGGCATACATATTTAATACGTCTGTGATTTCACAAGCAGAAATAAAGAGAAACAAAGTGAGATGTTCTGTTGAATGATTGTAAATTAAATCTGGGCCTGATGGGATTAGCTCCAGACAAAACTGAAGGTTAACTAAATAAATAAGTCAATGTCCTTGCATGGGAATAGTCCAAAGGTCTTAAAGGAAACCTGTTCGGTCAAGCTTTAATCTTTATTAAATTCATGAAAAATCAATAGAAATGCGTTTGATACCAGGAGATTGTGTGGGTCACAAAGTTCAACACATAAAAAGAGACCAAGTTGAGGCTACGCAATCAACAACATGTAGGGTTTCGCTTAAGAGCAAAAGATGTTGGGCCCATAGCAATCAATCACGTTATAATTGCCATTAAAGTTGAGAAGATGAAAGGAAAGATCTGATTGGTTGCTATGAGATACAGCTTAATATCGATGTGTGCTAGCTTTCTTACACCTACCTCTGATGCATAGTAATAATGTTGGTGATTTCAGGCTCCTGACATCCCTACTTTGTGCTGTTGGGTAACCCTGCTCCTTTTACTATCCAATGATCAGTCAGTGGCCACCCAGTTGTCTTTTACTCCCTTCTCCCTCTACTGCACATAACAGACATTTTTACAGCTGCTTCGCATTGCAATAACATACTATTGCATGCATAGGCTACTGACCTAAATAGGACTCAGGGCTTAGACTAGAGGTGTATTTACTAAACTGCGGGTTTGAAAAAGTGTAGATGTTGCCTATAGCGACCAATCAGATTCTAGCTGTCATTAATTTAGTACATTTTACAAAATGATAACTAGAATCTGATTGGTTGGTATGGGCACCATCCACTTTTTCAAAACCGCAGTGTAGTAAATATACCCTATGGCCTTTTCATCCAATGCCAGCAATGCACATGTCCAGGTTGGACATGACTGCACAGGAATAACCTTACTGTACACTACCTATGTGCATCTGCCCATTCCCCCCTGTTTCCTTCCCGATATCCTAGGCTGTAGTAAGTGTCGTTCGTGCTCCAAGATGACTTGGATGTGGCTGTGTTCTGTTCAGTATTGTCCGGTTCTGAACATGCGCAGACTGATTTTGAGGACGATGTGCACACAATCGGCAGATACTTTCCTTAATAACTCAATATGTCCATTTTCCCTCAAACCCCCAACCTAACACAGAAGCAATCAGTGATGTGGTCGCTAATAGAGAGCTGAATGGACAATCACCGTAGTAAGTGTCAGAAACTGTATAACAATGGTTGAAACACTGTTTGCACTGTCACTTGCACCAGCTACAGGGCAGGTGTAAGTGCTGATTGATATTGATGGCGGTCGGGCCTGCATGCTAGAACATGTGTTTGCAATTAAGATTCACTATAAAAATACATTTTATGTACTGTACTGCTGTATATACCTACACCCGTGTTCAACAAGAGGGACGCAATGACGTATTCATGCCAGAATGTGTGTTTCTAATTAAGAGCAAAAATGCATTTTATGTACAGTGGGCATTAATAACATCCAGATAAATGTGTTTCATGTAAAAAAAAACGAAAACAAAAAAATATTGTGTTATTCATGTATTAATGATTATATTGTTAACAGGTGTTAATGTATTTCATTTTTTTTTTCATCTGTACGTTTTGATGGAACTTTATATAGCATGGGCAGCACGGTGGCTCAGTGGTTAGTACTTCTGCCTCACAGCACAGGGGTCATGAGTTCAATTCCCGACCATGGCCTTATCTGTGTGGAGTTTGTATGTTCTCCCTGTGTTTGCGTGGGTTTCCTCCGGGTGCTCTGGTTTCCTCCCACACTCCAAAAACATATTAGTAGGTTAATTGGCTGCTATCAAGTTGACCCCAGTCTCTGTGTGTGTATGTTAGGGAATTTAGACTGTAAGCCCCAATGGGGCAGGGACTGATGTGAGTGAGTTCTCTGTACAGCGCTGCGGAATTAGTGGCGCTATATAAATAAATGGTGATGATGATGATGATGATATACATATAGGACCTGATTCATTAAGGAAAGTAAAGCAAGAAAATTAATAACTTTGAACCTTGGAGACTCCCGAAATCCGAGTCGGCAATTCTCCTGGCCGGCTCTGCAAATTAAATGGAGGGGGTGTGGCTTAGTAGTGCTGTGTACACATCATTGTGGCCCCGCCCCTTATTTTTATTGGTCGGAAAAGTGATGCCGGATTTGGGGGCGGGGCTAACAACACGATTCTTCGACCCTGCCCCCACATACCCACCTGCCTCCCAGACCTCCCGAGACACAAGTTGCCAATGTTGGCAACTATGGCGTATCTGCTGGCAATTTCCATCCAATTAAAAAAAAAACACAAATTGAGATCACTTTGTGTTTCTTAATGAATCAGGCCCTAGATGTTCAGGGACCATAGGGTTAAAATAAATCTTGCTTTCTGTGTATGTCAATATGTATTTGTCAGGCAGTAATTGTAATAGAGCAAAGTTCTGTGGATCTTTTTGAGATATGCTAAATGTTAATTGTTATTACAATAAAATGTATAGTCTGGAGAAGACGAACTATGACGTTCTAAATGGTGCATGTCTCTAAGCCTGTATATTCTGTACCTGTGACAACATCTGCTTTTCATTTTTCCAAAGTGCGTAAACTAATGATAAACATCCTAGATATAAACCCATAAGTAGTATCATACTCTAGCTAGACACGAACATCGCTGGAAGTACAAACAGACAAATATATTGTAAATATATAGATAAAACACCCACACGATAATCTTCTGGCAATGAGCAAATTACATGAACAGCTGCATTAGAAATGATCAGTGACGTTTTAAGAGGTTAGAGGATTATTGCAGGGTCCCATAAATCTACAAAATCTAAGATTATATTTGCCATCATGCCATAGCAGCGGAAATATACAGTTTTAAAGACAGAATGAGCTATTTTCTATGCAGAAGATTACAGTGGAGCAGTATATGGCACTTTAGAATGTTGCACTTAAACTGGTGTACACCAGCATTCTGCATGGTTTGTTTCTGCTGCAGGATATTTAATTGATTGTATATTGTGACTCATATGCATCAGTTAAAAGTAAAAATGTAACCACATAGTCATAATTGGGCAAAGGTGGAACTACCATTAGTAGGAGATAATGGGGCCCGCTGCATGGCAGATGCAGAGGGTTGGGGACCCCGGTTCCCTCCTTCCCACATCCCTGCTCCGGACCTACAGCTTGCTAGTTCCGCTTCTGTAATTGGGCTACACAATTAGGGCTTATTTTAGAGTTTGGTGAATTTTTATATCCTGAACGTAGATGTAAAAATTTGGTTGCAAAAGTCTTACTTGCATATCAGGGAAGTGCATTGAGGACTGTCTGTGTTGTGAGGATAGGTCAGTGTTGCTGTGTTTGGTTGCTGCCTTGTAGAGAAGCTAGAAGTCCTGGTGCTACTTGAAAGGAAAATTGAGTGTTGTGGCACAACCTTGTGTTATCTATAGGTTGTGTGGTTTTGGTCTGGATGTTTTTCACTTACTTGTTATTCCTCTAGAGTGAAGAAGTGGTTTGTTCAGTTGACTAAACAGATGGGAAATGAGTCACAGGATGTGGATGCTGTTTTGTATCTCCAAACATCAGGGCCGTCTTAACAGCCTTATAGGCCCCTATGGGCAAAGCAGTGCACTAGGGCCCTACCTACTCAACCCCTCACCCACTTATGTACAATTAGTATGTATATGTTCTTTTTGTCAAGGTGAAGATATGTATTCGTAACAGCAAGATTGTCTGTACAGATAACAGCTGAAGCTGAGGTGATTAGTCCACCTAAACTTTTTAACAAAGAGAGTTTGAATGTTCTGAATAAATCTCCCGGAATAATACTGAAAAGTTGACAAGCGTATGGGGTCCCTATGCTCATGGGGCCCCCTGGGCAAAAGCACAGCATGCCCATGGTTTAAGACGGCTCTGCCAAACATAGTAGAAGCGGTACTGGTCAGGTTCTTCTTGTGTATGTTCTGTTTTCAAATGTTTACAGCTCTTGTCTCTGTATCTCTTTTGCACACACAGCTTTTTTAGCTTTTATAGCTCTTTTGTGTATGTAGATCTTTTACGTGTATAGCATTTTTGCATATATAGCTATTTTTCCTCCCAGAAGGGAGGTCAGCTGGCAAGATTGGTAGGGGGCATGGTAGCGCCATTGCATTATATAGCTCACCGTTCATGATTCGGACATTTTGTTGCAGAACTTAACAACACAAATCGTGTCATTAAGTCATACCCCTCATGGGATCTGGGCGAGTGTCTGCTAGTCCAGGAGGCCCCTGAAATTCTGGAGCCCTCTGGACATTCCAGGAGAGTAGGAAAGTAGGTATTTTTTTATATATATAGCTCTTAGGCCTGCTTAGGCTTTATTGCTTGGTTTGATAGATTATATTTACTTTTACTACTAGGATGTATAAAGGTAACAGTTAGACTTATCATATTGTATTTTCAGACAGATAGCTCCACCTGTGCAATATACAAACCTCTCCATGTGTAACCAGGAAGTTGTCTTCATTATGATAGATGTTGTTTATTAATTTAATCTACTGCAATGATTCAGACAAGCATTCAAATGAAACTTCAAATGTTCAATGTATTCATCTGCCCACAAGGGAGAAAGATTTTTGGAGGTGTGGGAAAGGATCATAGAGGATAAAGACTCAATCTCACAGATGTCTAACAAGTAAATAGAAAATAGCGAATTGGCCGAAGGATAGCAATGGAAAGGGATGATCAGATCAAAGTTACATACAAGCTGTGTATGCAGTTGTACACCAGCTGCCGTGGATTGACTTGTGCTGGCATGTTTAAAACAAACATTAGGATAAAGGCATAAACATTCATCCACACAAAGCCTTAGGAATAAATCAGCTTATCTGATTTTCTAGCTTAAAAGAATAAAACAAACCTGAGTTTCTTGTGATATAGGACTTTAAATATATGTGCCTAGAGAAGTGACTTTCTGTACCGGGAGACAAAAGGTCTTAATCAAGGTGTTAATTAGTAGTTTGCACTGATTCACGTGTAAGGGCCAAAGCTAGCTGCTAATCCTATGAATTAGAATGTTTCTCTTAAACTATATTTTCAGAGTTTACTTAGCTCTCCCCATAGGCTTCAATGGCTAACGCCAGCTTTCAGAACTTATTAAATTGCGCTAAATAGCAGGCCCCATAGACATCTATTGTAGCAAAAACAATATGGAGTTTGTTGCAATTCACCACATACAATGATGGTCTAAGCACAATCACATTGGATATTGGAGTAATCAAAAGAAAACAAGTGCAAACACAGGCTCTGTGGTAATGCAGGAACACAACACTCTTTATGAAAATGCAGGAATATCTATGGGGACTGCTTTTGAATTTGAAGATAAAGGCAACGCAGCAGATATCTGCTGCGATGCCCTTTTAATAAATGTCAACTTTGCTTAAATATGCGTCTATCCCTCGAAAAGGCCAGTTTTCGGTTGATGTAAAAACTGTTTCATAGATAGGCCCCTTAGACAGAGACCTGTGATAATATACTGGCGAGATAAGCGCAGAGGAAGAACATAGCGCTATACACAACTATTAAACCAAAGTTAACGCTGAAGCTGATCGTGCACGCATAATTTGTATGGCAAAATTTGTTGTTTCAGACCAAATTGGACACACATTGCTTTTTTATGTAGGCACAACATGACCAGCAATCCTGAATAACATCAGCTAAGCATTGATTGATAATTGATTGGTAGAAAGTCTGGTTGGGTGAGGGCCATGATCACCAGTGTTTGCGCTCATTGGCTGCACTAAGAATTCCGAAAGCGATCTGTAAGTAATTTGGTAACTCATGCTATTGCCTGAAAAATTAAGCCAATTGGCTAAGTTGCAAAAGGATCTCTCCTTGAGAGAGATTTATGTTAAAAATTTAATTATATTTACAATTATACACTAGTGTTAACTATATTTGATTAATATGACATTAGATCACATTTATTTCTTTTGCAAATGTCCTCAATGTTGTGCTAAATACACTGACACAGTTACCTGATTGCTTTCTTCTGTGGTTTTGATTATGTTTGTTGTCTCTACAACACAGCTCTATCCAGAAAGAGTCTGTACACCACAGAAGGATGTTAGAGAGAGATAAACAATGTAGCTTCTAAAAGCAGGATAGCAAATTCAAGGAAAAAGTTGGATTAATTTACATGTAGACAAAAAATTATCCGATCGCTAAAGAATACCTGAGTTCCAGCGATCACATGGTCTGTAAGGTCCTCTGACACTTTTCATGTGTCCTCCTCTCACTTCTTCTGCTAGTGTAGTCAACATGCTGCTTAAAGGAAAATAGACCCGGTCGGCTGGTGCTAAGAGAGTGTGCCAGACATTTCTTGAATTAACTTGCTCCTGCCGAGCCTGTGTTTTTTCAGACAGGCAGCGTGTTGTCTTGGCGCAGGTGATAGAGTGCCAGATGCAATGCACAACTTTTGTGGCCCTGCATTTATTTGCTTTGGTGGGGAATATTCCTTTAAAATTGAGTAAGAACAAGATACACAAAACATTTTGCAGAAATCAATTAACAACTAACATATAAATAAACCAACAATAAGAAAGTACAAATTTTGGAATTTTGGTGGAGGTGGGAGGATTGGATCATGGGGCAGGAGGTATTGGCATAGTGGGTATCAACTGGGAAAGGAAATTGCTTCAGTTAAGAGAATAATAGAGGGTAAATAGGAAGAAGATCACCTAGCAATAACTAGGTGATGTTGCAGTTAAAACAATATGGAGTTTATTGCAATTCATCACATACAATGATGGTCTGAGCACAATGGCATTGGGTTTTGGAGTAATCAAAAGAAGACAAGTGCAAACACAAGCTCTGTGGTAATGCAGGAACACAACAGTCTTTATGGCAATGTAGGAATATAATACAGTTTTTGTAGCAGAGCAGGAATATAACAGTCGTTGTGGCAATGCAAAATAACAGTGTTTGTGGCAATACATGAACATAACACAGTCTTCGTGGCAATGCAAGAATATTGCAGGCTTTGATAAAAATTTCCCACAGAGTGAGCAGTAATAATTACTGCAGTCCATGCCTGAGCATACTGTGTAGAGCTATATCTATAGCATGCAGGTGCAAAGCCAAATGCCAGGTATCAGGAATTAGGGGACAATAAGTTGCAAATACAGGTTTAAAGAACCAGGAGACTGCTGAAAGCTGAGTCAAGAATTGCTTGATGCAAGGTCAGAAGCACACAGGACTCAGATACTGGAACCAGGAAGCTGGCATGTAACGATAACACTGGCAATGAGTGCAGGACAGATGAAAGCTTAGAAAGTGTAGCCTTCCAATCAGCACTCAGAGGGAGACACACCTGAGAATGCATAGCAGATGAAAACCTAACAAGAAGAATATGATAAGGTGGGACAAGTGATAATTGTGGAAAGGGGCAGTTCTGACCTTCCCTAATAAGTGGGGCCCGGACTTAGGTAAAGAGATCCGGTCTGTTGTGAAGGTAGTATGTTATTTTTTTCATGCAAGCAATGTGCCAGATGCATTTATTTACTACAGTGTGATAGCGTAGGAGGGTCATCCTGTTTCCTCCTTAAAACTTTAAGGCACAGCTTGATCTAGCAAGTTCATATACCCTGTATACAATCGTAAGTATCATGAAAAAGTTAATTGATATTTAAATTTAAATACAAGTCTGTCAATGCGACAATAAAATGTGTCTGGCATTCACAGTGTTAATTATACAAATGTTTCCTCAAGCAAACTTGCCACTTAAATCATCTGTCACACGTTTTAGAGTTGGACACTTTCTTAAGAGAAATAGCGATTTAATATAATCACCGTCCACTGTATATAAAAGAGTTTTCATTTAGGGAATTCCACTGGATCTTTACAAAGCACTTAAACTGACATGTCTTGTCTATTTGTACTGCTAAATTAAATTTCACTTTGACAGCTGACCACCTAGACAGACTGCGAGAGACCAATTTATTTTTTGAACCACTGTGACATGGGAAACATTTTATCTCAGAACATCATAGTTTGCAGATTTTTCTTACAAATATCTCTAAGCAGACATCAGGAGTTTTTGTGAATGCATTTTTTATCCTCTATTGACATTCCTTTGCTGGGTTGAAGTTGTGAGGTGTTGAAAGGCGAGTTTTAGCTTGATTAATGTAGCCTTTGAGAATGTAAACTTCTTGGCAGCGTGTCCCTAAAGATGTTTCATTTCCTTCCCAGCTCCAGAGGAGTAAACAGGTAGACTTGCCAGAAAACTGTTTGAGTGGAGGTAAAAAAGTATTCTGCTGACATAAAAAAAAAAGAACATCATTACAGTCACTCTGTGTTAATAAAAAGATGAACATTTTCACATAGATTTTTGTACATTCACTAAGTGTCTAGCTCAACGGTAATGAGAATGTCACCTTGCGAACTCCTCTAGTTGGAGAACTGTGAAGAGGAGTTGTGTAGATCTACTTGTAAATCTGTGATCGAGATGTTACATTTAACAGATAAAAGACAGCCATTTTCTCACTTAGGCGTTGGCGCCGTTATTCATGGATGTATAAAAAGTGATTATTTTTTTTCAAACAATTAATTGAAAAGGACTGTGTATAAAGAACCCAGATGATGTATGTATCTATCTATCTATCTATCTATCTATCTATCTATCTATCTATCTATCTATCTATCTATCTATCTCATACTTGACAACTCTTCCTGAATGTCAGGGAGACTCCCTGTAATAGGAGTGATCTCCCTCACTCCCTGAAGAGTCTGGTATTCTCCCTGATGCTGAACCAGTACAAGACGTGGTTGGCTTCGCCATCTGTGGCATGATGACACTGTTCAGAAATTGTGTCCTATGTCCATGTATTGATGCCTATGGAGGTGGCCATTTTCATAGAGACCAAGATTTAATCAAAGACTGACAGGTAAGACAACATGACTTCAGTAATGGAGACAGAAATGTAAAAGACACTTCAGTCTCTAGAGATTTATTGGCTGCTTTTCTTTAACGCATAGTTTTCTACTCTCCTGGAATGTCCGGGAGACTCCCGCATTTCTGGGAGACCTGCGTTATCTTAGCCCTGCCCCCTGCTGTAAGTGGCCAGAATTGTGACAATCGTTCAGGGGGCGGGACCAAAAGATGCGATTTGTCAAGCCCCACCCCCGCATGCCCACCTCCCCCGGGATCTCCCTTAAGCCAATGAGGAAAAGTTGGCAAGTATGATCTATCTATCTATCTATCTATCTATCTATCTATCTATCTAGCTATCTATCTATGTCATATCTTTCTTTTTTTTATCAGTATATACTGTATATTTCACAGAGATAACTGTAATTCCCTGCTACCTATTGAACAAATGTTCCCAACTGTCATAACCTGCTGCACATATAACCCCCCTCCATTATCTCACCCCACACGCAATTGTTCAGTAAAGCGGTTCTCTTCTGGCTCTTCCTCTCATTGAGCCTGAATGATCTCAAAAGTGAAGTACAAGCGCTGGGAGAAATAGCAGCTCTTGGGGTCAAATATGCTTATAAGTGCTGAGTGCTCAAACATATGTATGACCGTGTCTCAGTGAAGTGACAGCAGAAGGAAGGTCAGCACACCCCAAAAAAAATATATATGTCTTTCTTTTCAAATCCAAAGTGTTTCTAGCTGAAAGCAATTTTGTAAGGGACAGTATCAGTGAGTGTAACATCTGAAGTATATAGTGACGAAAAAGCAGTCTGCTGTCACTGTAGGACTGTGAGCAGAACACCCCAAAAAACAAATATATTTCTTTCTTTTAAAATCCAAAGTCATTCAGGCAGAAAGCTATTTTGTGAGATAGTCTCAGTGAAATCTTTAGTAAGCGGGCAAAAAACTAGGTGTTCTTTGACTCTGAGCAGCACACCCCAAAAAACAAGTATATTTCTTTCTTTTAAAATTCAAAGGGGTATAGTTACTAAACTGTGGGTTTGAAAAAGTGGAGATTTTGCCTATAGCAAACAAGCAGATTGCTGCTGTCCCTCTCCAATGTGGCATTGCTGTCTCTCTCCAAGTCCATGTTGACTAATGGTTACCTATTTGGTGCATCTTCTTTTGTAAAATGAAAATGTAATTGATCAAGAGATCTTTGATGAGAATGTTGATAAGGGTGAGGACATTGTCACCTTTGAGGAAGATGACCACTGTTAGATAAATGTCCATTGGTAAATTGTTAAAATCCCTATTGTCACAGCAATAGGGTTTCTGGGATCCGTCTCGGGACCCTTGGGACTAGCTGTGGCAGGAATGTAGTGGAAACTGGGAGGCTGGATGAATGTCTTGCTCATAAAGGTTACTCTATTTCTGTATACCGGATGAGAGTAGGAGGAATGCTGGACAGGACTCTGTACAGAAATAAATGACTGGAATCTATACCTGATGGACTGGAACCGCAACGTGGGAACAGGGAAGACCTGAACCCACAACAAGAGACTCAGTACCTCCAATAACACAGAAATTCAGATAAATATAAAACCACAACTTGGACTGGAAAGACTCAGAACTCAGGCAGTGAAAATACAGGGGTGGCAACCCCTGAACAGAATAAGCTGGGAACTGGCCCTGGACAACTCAGAACTCAGAACCTGAAGTAGGCCTGGAACTGGAAGTCAGTATCCTGAGACACAGAGATGGCTCCAGAAAGTGGATGACTCAGAATAGCAACCTACTACCCCAGATAGCCAGTAGGAGATAGAAATAGGCTGAAGAGAGCTGGATCCACACAAAGAAAGAGCTGGATCCACACGAGGGGTGACAGCTGAAATCTGTACAGCAGCAGATAGAATGAATCTTTATCCACATGAAGGGTTAATAACCAAAGTCTGTATTACAACTGGCAGAATGAAGCTGAATTTGCACGACGGATTAATGGCTGAAATCTGTACAGCAGCAGGCAGATAGAAGCAGCAAACAAACAGCAACAGTGGTAAACTGTTACCAGGAACTGGGAAAGTGTTGCACTGGCAATTAGCTGACTGTAGAAGGTGACTTTTATAGTCTGCAGAGGAAGCTAATTGGCGGATGAAGTCAGGTGCTCAGAATAAGCAGGATGTAGCAAAATGTCAAACCCAAGATGGCAGCCTCAAGTACAGTATTTTAAAATCCAGATCCGAAACCAAAACACGAACATGGGGGTCTACTACATCTCTTATTATTGTTAACAATATAAGCCTCTATGCCAAATGGCAAATTTCCCCTTTACCACTTCCGGCCTTCCATTACTCTGCAGATAAAAGTGTGCCACACTTCTAGCAATGCTTTGTAGATGCAACAGTTTCGAGTAAATCTTATTTGAAAGTTAGTGAGAAATGGGTGAAGACTGAGAAACTTGGAGGGGAAAGACATAAACCTACAGCATGTAACAGTGGACCTGATTCATTAAGGAAAGTGAGGCGAAAAAAGGAGTATGTTTTCTCCTGGAAAAAAGCATGTTACAATGCAAATTAGTTTATTATTTTGCACATAAGATAAATACTGGCTGTTTTTCATGTAGCACACAAATACTCCATAGATTTATTTGTACACTGAAATTTAAAGTAGATCTAGAACATACCTTACCCCAACTATAAATGTGACATCACATTTTAAATTTGCCTCCCCCTCCAATGCAAAATGGTTTTGCCAATGTGCAAAGTTACTCTTTTTTTTTTTTGCTTTACTTTCCGTAATGAATCAGGCCCATAATGTGCGGAACCTGCAGTGTTGTGTCTGTCTGCATATGAGAAGTGTATGGGTCTAATTAAGCAGAGCTTACTTAGACCCATATTCAACTAGAAACATTTCTTAAGATCCGCTTGTACATGAATATAGGCGTATATGCATGCAATATCCATCCAATTAATAAAAAAATGCAAAGTTAAGTAGGGATTTAACTTGCTATTATGATAAACAACGTTAAACATATTTAAAAAGTCGTGTCACAAAAACACTTCTAAGGAACCCCTAAACAGTCCACTCTCAGTTAGTTAAGAATTCAGTTCTATTTGATTCGCTTTTGTCATTTTGATGTCAAATCAAGTGAAACAAGTCTTCATTTTACATGACAGTTGTCTAGAGAAAAAAAACATTTATGCAGAAATAAAATATTTCTGTTACTACAGATGAAGTTGACACACATAAGTGAAAAAAGCTTCAGTCATCTGCAAATGTTGTCCTACAGTATTTGCAAGGATTATTATCCAACTTAGTAACACTATTCAGCTTAAAAGTACTACCAGCTAAGCATTTATAATTGCCTCTGTCTTAATCTAAAGCTTTAGAGAAGTGATACGACAAATTAAACTTCATAGCTACCAGGTAGACATCAAAAACGTATTTTCCCTGCATGATCCTTTGCTAGAAATCTTGTTTGTTTCCTTGCTGGGTCCAAGAAGAATTTGTTCTCTATTGTCTGGGAATTACTTTTGTAAGCTCTGACCCCTGCTGATGAGGGCTGAACTGTTATAGTAAACTGCATTTTCCACTGAGAAAGGCATCAATCGACATGAAAGGCTTGAGGGATAGATTTTGCTAGTGGGAAAGCTGGCAAAACTCTCGATGTGTAGGAAGTATTTAATTGATGAAATGTTTGATTAAAATAAAGATATATCTATGTTCAAACAAAACATGTAAAAGGATTTTTCATGCCATTCTTCTAAGTGGAATATTATCTCTTGTAGAAAGAGGAAATGAAACTTAATTTAGAGGAACGGTGACATGCAAATACATTGTTCAGTCACAACATTAAAACCACCTGCCTAATATTGTATAGGTCCCACTCGTGCCGCCAAAACAGCTCTGATCCGCCCAGTTCTAGCGCTCAGGTGCCCATTGTAGGCGCTTTTGGCGGTGGACAGGGGTCAGCATGGGCACTCTGACTGGTCTGTGGCTATGCAGCACCAAACTCAGCAAGCCGCAATGCACTGTGTGTTCTGACGCCTTTCTATCATAACCAGCATTAACTTTTTAAGCATTTTTGCTACAGTAGCTCTTCTGTGGGATTGGACCAGACGGGCTAGTCTTTGCTCCCCACGTAAATCAATGAGCCTTGGGCGCCCATGACCCCTGTTGCCGGTTCAACGGTTCTCCATCATTGGACCACTTTTGATAGGTACTTACAACTGCATACCGGGAACACCCCAAGACCTGCTGTTTTTGAGATGCTCTGACCCAGTCGTCCGGCCATCACAATTTGGCCCTTGTCAATGTTGCTCAGATCCTTACGCTTGCCCGTTTTTCTTACTTCCAACACATCAACTTCAAGAACTGACTGTTCACTTGCTGCCTAATATATCCCACCCCTTGACAGGTACCATTGTAACGAGATAATCAATGTTATTCGCTTCACTTGTCAGTGGTTTTATGTTGTGGCTGATCGGTGTAGAGCATGGATCTAATATTGAAGGATGCTTAATTGGGCCTTACACAGGGGATGTAAATGTCAGACATACTGTAGCTTTTAGCTGTATGCTATTTCTCTGTGCAGGCAAGCACCAAGCATGGTTTGTTTTATTACATTGATTAGAATGCACCTTAGAAATAGACCTCTCCGCCTAATGCTGGTGGAGATCGCATCTTGTTCGATACTTTTAACAACACCGGCACTTTTGTAGGCAAACTCGGTGTAATACACCACTAAAAGTTGACACCTGTTATAAAACAGTCCAGTTGCATCTCATCCCAAATCCTCATCCAGTCTCTGTGCTATACACGCTGGTCTGCTTTCAGCTATAACAGGGAGCAAATAAATGTGCCCCTCCCCAAACTATAATAAAACACCTCCCAGACTGGACAATGCAGCGCTGGTGCCTCTATAGAAGGCACAATCAAGAGTGTATGGATCAAGAAAGAATAATATAATATAATATATAATAAAATGGTGAATGAGGGTGTAGTAGAATCTTATTGTTATAAATATTATTTAACGCTTTTGATATAATGAACAGGAGTCTTAAGTACCTCTGTCCATTTTAATGGGGGTACTCGGGTGGCAAAGATGCCACTCTATGGGTCCCAGTCTTTTTAATTATTCTGCTCCCAACACCTAGTGGCGCGGGGAAGAACCCTAGTGTGGGTTGGTAGGATCTAGGAGGAAAAGTCATGCTGTTTGTTTTGCAACTTCCCCATAGAGGCTCCAGCCCTGTGTTGATCAGCTTGGGGCTTGTTTCCACTAGGGCAGTCCACGCTCATGGTCTCCCTGTCATAGTAGAAGCTAAGCACAAAATGTGTAGCACTGGGGCAGATTGAGGATTTGGGGAGGGAGGGCACACTTTTAAAATATTTTTTTTTCTTCTATTTTTCTATTTTATTTGACACTTCTACTCCTCTGGAAATGCAGGCATCACGCTCCACAAACCAATTTCCCATAAGCGGAAAGCCAAAACTGAGGCACATAATGGGCCTGAGTCATTATGGGACGCATACTGAGCACAATGTGTGTTTGTTTTAAACCGCACGTAAGACGGCTCAGAATACTCCCGAAGTCAACAAGGATTGGCTCTAAAGATACGCGTGGTGATGACTACGGTGTAGGTTCACGCTGCTCTACTAGATCAGACACTGTATGATACATACAACACCTATGTGGAATATACAATCTCAAGAGAACACACAGAAAAAAAAATGAATCAATTAATGTTACCTGTCAATAATATAGTCATTTTTAGTTATACATAGAAATGTAAAATAATTATATATATATATATATATATATATATATATATATATTTCCTCTTTAAAAAACATTTTTTAGGCTGTCCTTAATGTCTACGTACATAACATAAATTTTTACAGTTGCTCCTGTTTGCAAACAATTGTTTTCGCATACATACTCAACCATCAGCAATATTATTCAGAACTCTAACTAGCCCCACAGCTGGAAAAAGAAATACAGCAGAAAACCAGCGTACTTCTGTGTGCACCTGAGTTTGAGTTGAATGTGCCTGCACGTAAACGCTCTTATTCTATATTACCTACATGAATCCGTCCATTCCCCACCCGTTCAGTTCCCTAAATCATAGCCTGTAATAAGTGTGTTTGTGCTCGGAGGTAACTTGGCCGCGGCTGCGTTCTATTGCGTACCGTTTGGTTCTGAACATGCGCATCGTACTTTGTACTGACATTGCGCAGGATACGCTCCTTAATTACTCAGGTCCAATGAGTTCAAATCTGCAGAGCTGCTCTTTTATGCTTCACAAATTAACTCCGATTTTAGCTAACATGTATCAATTCAGGTTAAAAGATAGTAGTCTAAACTCTCACATCCATCTCCATATTCACTAAAATATATTACTGACAACTTTTTTAGATTGTCGACACAACTTTGAAGCACTCTGAGGAAATGCGAAGCTCCTATAACTTGCTAGAAATAGAGATGTTCGACATTTGGTTTATAATTTCTGTGCAGTTTAGTGCAATCTATTGCTGTTTGCTATCAATCATTTTTGCAAAACGTGGCTGAAAGTGGCTGATTGTCAGTGTCCATCAATGGGCTTACCGACAGGGGGCCTGATTCATGAAGGAAAGTAAGGGGAAAAAATGAGTAAGTTTTCTTCTGGACAAAACCATGTTACAATACAAGGGGTGCAAATTAGTTTCTTATTTTGCACAAAAGGAAAATACTGGCTGTTTTTTCATGTAGGACACAAATACTTGATAGTTTTATTTTTACACTGACATTTGAAGCCGATCTAGGACATGCCCTACCCCAATTTTAAATCTGTCCCCACATTTTAAATTTATATCCACCTCCAACGCAACATGGTTTGGCCCAGGTGAAAAGTTACTCTTTTTTTTTTGCTTTCCTTTCCTTAATGAATCAAGCCCAGGAAGTCTACAAAAATGTCCCCACTCATGATCACAAATTTATCTCAAAAGTCTTTTTTTCTGACAGACACCTGAGTCATATTTTTAAATGCTATTAGTTGGTTTTTTAAGATACGTCATCCTGTATTCTAGGTTTTAGCTTTCTATAAATGGTGGTTTCAACCATAATATTTAATATGAAGTATATAAAGAAAGAAAAGCAAATTACATATTTGCAAATAAACTGGAGGATATGATTTGAAAAAGTGGTCATCTCTGAAAGACAGGAGAACAGTTTCTGCACCTACGTCATCGAAGCAAAGATAAAAAATATTCATAGGAACATTGAAGACTGCGCCATCGGCATGAAGTGCATTATGGGTTTTTTGTTTTGTCCATGTTCCGAGGTTCCATTGATGCTGGTGTACAAAGATTTATGCTGATGAGTGAGATGTGAGACAGTTCCAACAAGCGGTCCGAGTGTGATGAGCTCTTCAGTGGATCCATTGAAATAACTGGAAGGGTCGTTGTGCTTGTTCCCCTCTTAGTAAGTCGACATGATCCTTGCACTTGAAACATGTTGGAATATTTTTCTGCTGTTTTAAGCTTTTTTTCATCTCTGTGGTCTGCCAGCCAGAAATTGCTTTCTTAAGGACTCTTCAGTATTGACTTCACAAATGACTTTTTCAAATGTGCTTACATTGAAATGGAAATGACACCCATAAAATACATCAAAAGTGGCGGTATTCTGGAAAATGACTTTAAAGCAATATCAGGGTCACTTACTGTCAATGCCCCTTACCTTGTTTACTGCCGTTCTTGTGTTTAGCATTAAAATTGACCTATTATATTCATGAACGTTGCAGCAGTTGTAACAAAAATAGGTTGTAAGATGAGCCATGGGGGGTGCGCAATAGGCATTTCTTGCTTAAGCAAGAAGTATCATGACATCAATATGTTCTTGCAATATGGTGTAAGGTATATTTTAATGAACTGGAAGGGGAGTGCAGCTGTATACCAAATTTACCTATGGTCTCTATATCTATATATATTTCACCCTGTTGGCTACCCTTCAACTTAGATACCATGACTCTGGGGTAGTTAAGAGTGCAGTGCTTGTTTGTCTGCAGTGTCAAAATTAACAGAGATGCTTTGTACAGACTGCTGTTTGGCGGATAGCCAATTATATTCTATCAGTCATAACCAACATGCTAAGCTTTATTATTTAGCTTTTTGTCCTATATCAGTAAACGTTAGACCAGGCCTATAGCTGGCAAGGTATGCTAGGACTCGGTGAAATTATTCAAGGACAACTTTCTCTTTTAAGAAAATTGCAGAAAAAAAGTTAGGCTAACATAGGCAAACTGAGGGTGGGGGGCCCCCTCCAAGTCTGGGGCACTGTATAATTGAGGTGGCTGGGCCCTTCCTCTGCTTCACACGCTCTGCTTGAAAAGGGAGAGCTGTGTGCACCTAACAGTAGTGCATGCAGCATTGTCCATGTATATTATGGGGATAGGAAGAGTTGGAGAGCAGCCAAGCACTGTCTAATATTATAGTCATGCCCCCATACATGCTGGTCACGCCCACTGGTGGCGTGGTGTGGAAACTCCCCTCTGCAAATCCTGCGTTTGCCCCTGGCTAAGACTGACCAGCATTGTCGCTGCCATATTATATAGCCTGCTGAAGTAAGATTTAGCTCATTTGGCAAGATATGCTTTACAAAACAAATGCTGTTTCAATAATATCCGTGTTATCCAGTACTGTGTATATAGCCTTTAGTGTTTGAGCTTGGCATGATCACATTAGACATAAGTGGAGATAGGTTCAGTCTCAGAAAACAGTCACCAGATCTCGAACCATCTCATCCTCACAGACATTGCAGACCAGCATCATAATGTAACTGATTGCTAGCACAATTTCTCTGTTCTAAGCCTCCGAGGACTCCTTGTAATCACTTCTAAATGTTTGCACTGAGCTTCGTGTAGCCAAGGGTGGAAGATAGAAAAACTTAGATTTTCATTCGAATGAGGCATCGAGGTGTGAAGAGTGCCTGAGAACTGTCAGATAGAGCCCTTTGCTAAATCTAATGACAGTGTCTGCTTCATGATGAAGAGACATTATTGTGAATGTCAGTGAACAGGGAATTGTTTAGACGAACCGCAAAGATGATTGTTAGAAAAATATCACAAGCTATAAAGTATAGCTAAGCTTATTCCCATGAGATTTCATCTTAATTAGATGCAGAGTTTTCGGCTGTGGACCAACAAAGATAAGCAGGGCTCCAAGTAACTGAAGTGTGCAGAAGAGTTTTTAAAATCTGTAGGTAAGAAAAAAACAAAACCTTCAGAGGAAGATCAATAACTCATATGCCTGCAGTCTTACAAAGTGTTTGATTCATTTGCAATTACTAAAATACATACATCTAAAATTGCAACAGTTTTATACTTTTAGACTATTTGTATTTAGATCTATCTTTCACAAATGGATGTTGACACACACACACACACACACACACACACACACTTGTTTTTATTGCATCATGAGGACCCATGTCTGGAACATGACGTAGGGATTTCCTAATGCCCTATTGACAGAACAATCATAGGGGTATGTGTAAGATCTGTTTGTCACCAAAGTTACCACATGAGATTTACACTTTGACTTTGCATAAAGTACTGACACTGACTGCAATATGGGGAAAGTTTCATGTATTTTGACTGTCAAAGGCAGTGGTTCCCAGGGGTGCCCAGGGGTGCCTCGGCCAGGGCCAGTGGTAAGCAAAGCGGAGGACTACTTGGCAATTATTTTAGCTTAGGGGTGCTTTGAAAAAATTATGTAAATCCTAAGGGTGTCTTGAACTGAAAAAGTTTGGGGTCCACTGGTCTAAGGACATCCACGTTCCTGCATACATAAATTAATAAATATTAACAATGGTGCCGAAAGTTTCATGTATTTTGACCGTCTGAGGACGTCCACTTGCCCGCTTACACCGACACCTAGCCATGGAAGTTACAGCCCTGTTCAACCACTGCCCATCATTTCTACAAGTTTGAGCCTTCTTTAAAGCTGTTATGTGGTTCTTAATGTAGAATTTCACCCCCCAACCAGTTCCGATCTTTCAGTATGGATGGTTAAGCCATGAGGCACGCAACACAGTCACGCTTTCCGGGCATGTATAAACTTCATCAGGTGTTTCTTCACAGCCTGGACCTCCTTTCTGTCACAGGATTTCCTCCACACTTCTTTGCAACCTGAAAGGAAGCAGAGTGGTCCATTATGGCAACACAGAGGAGGCAAAGTTCTTCTGCCTAGCAAAACTGTGTGCTACACCTACCTGTGGAAGCCATAGCTGGCCACAGGTCCTGTGTTGCCAAGTCTACCTTTCTTCTGATATGGAAGTGTCCACAGAATGCTTGACCACTTGTCCCTCTGTTGTGGGGGATTGCGGACATGTCGCTCTGTAGCTGGACTGGTTCTGAAAAGAAACAGATATGTAAATGACCGAGGTAAAAGTCAAAAGCATACATCAGACACCAGATTTCTTACTTACTGTCCTCTTCGATGTGCATCTCGTCCAAATTCTTGTCTTTGAATTGGGCCAGTCTGCCACTCTTGAGAGCCATTAACAGCTGCTGATCTTGGCGTCTTGGAAGGTACCTTCTGCAAAGCAGTTATACTGCTGGTGTACCCTGATGTTGTGCCCAAGGAAGTCTGCCAACTGATCCAGTTCTGTGTTATTTAGGTTAAGGACCTTTGAGAGAGTGGCAACCAGCTTTGGAAGCTTTGTGGAAGACAACGTGTTGGAATGTTTGGCCCCACAGTCTCAGGCAAACAATCACATGCAATCGTAGCCTCTAAAGTGTGACAAGGCAGCTGGTCTGGCAAACATGTAGACATTTTGGATATCCACTCTTCACGCTTCTCTGCGAGAAGTTCCATTGCAGCTTGCGTGGCTGGTATCAGCAGGATGGGGACTTTTCTCCCTCGTTTTCCTCGGATTTCAATGTGAGTAAAGGGCTGGCAGAGCTTCCTCTCAACCTCGGAAAGAGCTAGGGCCGCATCTTAATTTTGCAAGCAGTGCCCAATGGTTAACTGCAGGCTCGGTGGATAGTCAACTTCGGTAGGCTTACTGCTTCTCATCAAGGTACAAGTGCATCTTTATCACATCTTCTGTGAATGGTAAGAGTTGAGGCATGTTCCACTTGAACGCCTTAAGGGTTTTCAATGCAGTCGATGAGATCAACTCATTCCATCTCACCTCATATATCTTCCTAAAGGTTTCATATGTTTTCAACTGCAGCAGCGCAACCCTCCATCATGGCTCAGCACTCCACAATGCTCCTTATCTTTTGCAGGCCATGCCCGACCTTGAGTGCCAGCAAGGGTGTCTTAAATATACCTGTCTTCTCATCATAGCCAGCTAACAGCTTCACAGCTTCTTCTTCGTGTAGAAAGTTCGATGGGGTGGTAAAGTCTTTCATCATCTCCAAAGGGATAGCTCTTCTGGCCTGTACCACTAGCCTGCACATTTCTCTAAGCTTCTGATGGATGTACTCGTGCCTGCCAACATCTGATCCGACCCGGTTGAAGAGATGCTGCCTCATCTGCATGATGCATTGGTCATTTTTGACTGCGAATAAGACTTCATCCTGAGTCATGTCAATAAAGAGCTTCCAATAGCCACCACTGATGTCAGGTGGAACAGGCTGAGCAAAGGCGCACAGTGACTGGACTCTTTATTTGCCAGGTGTTGTTAACCCTTGGTTTAGCTTACATCTCTTCAAGTGCCACCACAGGTGTTTCCTTGCAAACAAGCCTTGGCAGGCTACAGTGCATGAAGCCTGTGGCATCCATCACTGCCTGGAAATTTGCACAGGACCAGAACGCCATGTCCTATACTTATTACCTCCGCGAAGTGTGCTAAGTTGCCCCTATTGCGGAGATGTGCCAAGTGAATGCACCTTTATTTTGAGTGCTTGGAAAATTGGATGGCCCGGGCTACTTCAGTCTCATTGCGGTGAACATGCTCCATGTGCCGGGCTATTTTTGAAAGGGTTTTCTCACAGTACAGACAGTACTGCTTTTTGCTATACACCCTGGAGCCAGCGCTGTTTCTGGATACCGTTTGAACAAACACCACATTGTCTCTCTGACTCTCTGTCCGGTGGGCTCTGTCATTCTCCAAAGCACATTAACAAGTTTGGTGGTGCAAATAGCGCATGCCAATAGTCCATGGCATGCGCTCTTTGCACCACCAAACTTGTTAATGGGCATTGTCCAGTGTGATGAATGATAACCTGACATGAAGAGTTCTCGTTGAACCATTCTTTATGTAAATGGCTGCTTTCATCACTGGTTGAAATATGCGGTTAATTAATCTGGCGTTGCTAACATGTGTGCCTTGCACTTTGAATTAATGCACATTCCGCCTGGTGCACTTACGCCTACTGTTGTCCTTTGCCGATTATGTTATTATTTCTGAATTCCATGTTGTCGTCACCTTAGAATCTGTTTATTGGTCTGATGAGTTGAACTGTCTTGATCATTGAAACTCCTGCCAAATGTACCCATGACACTGAGGCCTTCTACTATGACCATGCTAGCCTCCGATATAGACTGGGGACATTCCAGCATTTTAGCCCCTGGCTACGTTGGGATGTTCCACACCTGTGTGGAAGACCTTGCTTTCAATATGCTTGGTGTCCTCATTCACCCAGGAGTTTCCATTTCTATTTTTTCCTTTTTATATTATTTTACATAATGTCCCCTGAATGATAAGATGGTTAGCAATTTACTGTTATTGACTTTTATGATGCATTTTGGTTGAAAATAATGTTTCTAACCTTTCTACTGATTTCAACTGAAGGGATAAAGTAGTAATCAGAGCTCTCTTATCCTTTGGTGGCTACTTTGAGGATACAAAGATATAAGTTTAAAATGTATTTATTTCTTTTAAGAACAAAATGAATTGTTTTTGTCCTGAGCTGACCCCGGTTTAAGACTTGGGGGCTGGTTTACAGTTGGTAGCAAATCAATCTACTGGGTACAAAATTTGCTCCATTTTGCTACAAGGGGGGATTGGAAAATGCACAACCTGACTTAGAGTTGACCAGCATGTGTATGTTGCATGCAAAAAGCATATGGACCTCTTGCAGTACAACATAGTTGCACCCGGGCAAAATTTGCACCTAACTTCTTGTTGTTTACATTTTATATCTTTCAATATGTTATCTAAAATATAACATTTGTTTTGATAGATGAAGATTTAAAAAAAAAAAATTCTGGCATGACCAATGCTGTCGAATGAGAATGGTCACCTCTTATATCTTAAAGTTGAAGATGATGGGCCTGATTCATTAAGGAAAGGGAAGCAAAAATAATAGATAATAAAAGTTTTCTCCTGGACAAAACCATGCTACAATTAGAGATGTTCACTAACCCCCGTGTTCTGGTTTTGGATCCCGATTTTTTTTTCCCTAAAATCCCGATTTTTTTTTAAAGTCAGATATTTTTTCTTTTTTTTCCCTCTACATTATTATTAACCTCAATAACACAAATTTCAAATCATTTGCAGTCAATTTTGACCACCTCACAGGTCACAATATTATTTTCATACATAATCATACAGATTGCAGCGACCTGGCTGGATGCTAAGAGACAGAGCAATGACTCAAACACACGGCAGTTCCTAGCACATCTAGGACACATTGCCACACAGCAGTGGCAGTAAAGAAATGTGGTGCAATTAGCAATGGAGCTCTCCTCTTTGTATGTTACCTATATAACACAGTGCGATGTGACTGCAGATTTAGAAGACCAAGCCTGCCAAACCTATTATTTGTATTTCAGCAATGACAATAAGCAATGGAGCAGTGGAGCTCTCCTGAATGTCACTGGAGACTTTGAAGAACACTGCTATCCCCTCCTCTTTCTTTTGTACCTATGACGTTGCCCAAGTGCACTAGAGACTGCCAAGAACTGTGCTACCCCTTTTGTGTCCCTCTGTGAAATGGCTCTGGATCGCTGTGGAGGGCGGTACTTATAGAATCCAAAGCTCCAAAACTTTTTGCCTCGTTTTCAATTCCGAGGGTGCGCGAAAGTACCGAGCCAGCTCGGCTTGGTACTTGGATCGGCTACGTTCGGGTGTGTTCGGTTCTCGGGGAACCGAGCCTGAGCATCTCTAGTTACAATGTAAGGGGTGCAAATTAGTTTATAATTTTGCACATACGATAAATACTGGCTATTTTTTCATGTAGCACACAAATACTTAATAGCTTTATTTGTACACTGAAATTTTAAGTTGATCTAGAATATGCCTTACCCGAACTATAAATCTGCCATCACATTTTAAATTTGCCTCCCCCTCCAATGCAACATGGTTTTGCCAAGGTGCAAAATTACTCATTTTTTTTTCATTTTCTTTCCTTAGTGGATCAGGTCCCATGTGTTTTACCACAATCGGTAGAGGATTTGAAAACAGGAGGATTCATTACCGTAGAGAACAGCATATGATTATTTGCAAAAAGCTCATAGCTAATAATCTCCCACTCTCTATGACAGTTAATACCCCTTCTCTGCTGTATTGCCAAGATAGGACAATAATTTGATTATTTTTATTATTATTATTATTATTATTATATAGTATTGTTGCTATGTTTTTTTGACATTTCTGTATCATCTTGTGTATAAACTATGTGAAACATTTGACAGTGTTCATATATATACCTTAATAACAGCACAATAACTTTAATAATGATATTTTTTTTAATAAACTTAAGATATGGTATTATAATAACTCTATTCTTTATATTTTCATCATCTGAGCGGTAGCTGCACATACAATGAGTAATGATAAATGGGTGACCTTCAAAAAGCAAAAACAAGTCTCTTCCTCAATATGAAATGACAAAAAGAAGATATAATGACCTTTACTCTTAAAGTTCCTTAGCTGGTTCACATCTTTCAGGCCAATAAGCCCACAGGGTGAATTATGCTTCAGTCTAGAATAGACAGTCCATTCTCATATTGTGGAAGTTGCTTTGTAAAGACCATGGAATATCTGTACGATTGGCAATGTATTGGCAATTTCTTACAGAGTGATAACGTGGTGAAAGATATCAGGGGGTAAATGTATCAAGCTGAGAGTTTTCTGGCGGGTTTGAAAAACCAATCAGATTCTAGCTATTGTTTATTTAGTACATTCTACAAAATAACAGCTAGAATCTGATTGGCTGGAAAAATCACAGCTTGATACATTTACCCCCATGTGTTTCTTATGGCTAAGTGTACATGGACGGATTTGAGATGTTTGTGCTACTTGTTTTCTTTCCGGAAGAGTGTAGCTGTAACAGTGCTGTAATGTAATTAATTAATTACGTTCCAAATTATATTACTTAACAGTGCTGTAATATAATATGGAGTACTTGCCTTACTCTAGATCAGCGCTGGCCGGCTGGTGGTGCTGAGTCTAACGAACCCCCTCTTGTTCACCAAGAACCGCCGCCAGGCGGGATGGGCTTAGATGCTGAGGATCGCAGGTCGCGGTCCACTGGTCTGCCTCTAGAGGTAAGGATGTGGGAGGTAGCTCACGATCCACACTGAAGCCAGGAGATGGATATGAACCACACTGTGGTCAGGATAGCCGGATCGGTACACAGGATTGCAGAGATATGCGTAGTCAGGATAGCCGGATCGGTACACAGGATTGCAGAGATATGCGTAGTCAGGATAGCCGGATCGGTACACAGGATTGCAGAGATATGCGTAGTCAGGATAGCCGGATCGGTACACAGGATTGCAGAGATATGCGTAGTCAGGATAGCCGGATCGGTACACAGGAATGCCAGAGATATGCGTATTCAGGATAGCCAGCTCGGTACACAGGAATGCCAGAGATATGCGTATTCAGGATAGCCAGCTCGGTACACAGGAATGCCAGAGATATGCGTAGTCATGAATTCCTCGCCCTGTGTAGTCATGTGACCAGCGTTGCCGAGACCTGGAAGAGAGAGGCGCTCACGGCGCAGGAACGGGGACAGGTGAGTTTGTAAAAGGAGCTTAAGCACTAGTGATCCCTATGGGAGGAGAGCTGCACATGCATAGAAAAACTCAACAATACGCTGGATGAGTTTGGATGTGAGAAAGGTACCCTTTTTTTTCTCGCAAGTCTCCTGTTATGTAAAGAGTCATCCGTGTGCACATGTGTTGGTTTTCATTAAGGATCTTAGATCCCTAGTGTGTCATTACCCCCTCATCTATTTTCTGTCAATTAATGAAACAATAAAATACAGCACCAGCAGACTACAACAGCTGTGTGCACTCACTGTTAAGAATCAATGCTTAGCTCACATGCAATGAGTATCAACAATGACACAATAACATGCAATGTAGAGACACGTGATATATGTAGTAATACCATTCCCTGTGCAAGTGTCAACTTGCCTGGCAAAAAACAATTGAAATAGTTTGCCATTTTTTTTGGCAAGTATGTTGGTAAATCTGTTGAGCTGATGATGGACCAGTGTGATCCAGATGTTCAACTCAGCTGCTAATACCCAATTATTATTATTAATATTATTATTAGCATCATTATCCCCTTTTATGTATAAAGCCCCAACATATTATGTAGCGCTGTACACTTAGGGGATCATGGCGCAAATAAATTACATACAATGACATGAGCGAAAGTTAAAGACTGCTCACCATCTAATAGGTTTGGGGAGCATCCGATACATAAGGAAGCAGAATAATAATTTTAGCCGCTGGACAGGAAAGTCTGTGATGTGTTATTACATGGGAGAAGCAATATCAGCCGCCAGTAATAAAACAGTCTTTGTTGGCTGGGATGTCTGTGCATCTGCTAGTGATGCATTATGGGTGAAATGAGTAGAGACAGCAGAAGGTGGAGACAAAACACAAAAATCAGTCCTTGTACGAACCTTAAAATAGTCAGCTGCTGTCAAGTATAACTGTGCTTCCATTTATAATAACTGAACCTACATCTTCTTCTGGTTGGGGAAAAGGCTTTTGCTTTCATGCAGCACTGGCACTTCTGTGCAGGACCTAGACTTTATGTTTAGGGGGGGGCGATTTTGCATAATCACGCCCTTCCTTTACTCTGATTGGCTGACCCACGTTTAGCCCCGCCTTCTGCTCGCGATTGGCCATGCCCCATCCCATTTTGATCAGTGGCTTGGACCACTTTGAATGACTGGCCCACGTTTAGCCCCGCCTTCCGCACGCGATTGGCCACGCCCCCTCCCATTTTGATTGGCGGTTAGGACCTATTTTAAAAGTAGGCTTTCTGCAGCTAGGGGGGGGGGGGGGGGGCGAATGCCCTGATCTCCCCCCCCCCCCTGGATCTGCCACTGCTCCTGTGATTAATTGACAATTTGGGGTAGCTCTGAGTTTTCTCAAATTGGTCACAAGTTGTGTCAACTGGATCTGGTATAACATATCATCATAATCAGATATTTATATAGCGCCACTAATTATGCAGGGCTGTACAGAGAACTCACTCACATCAGTCTCTGCCCCAATAGAGCTTACAGTCTAAAGTCCCTAATATACACACACAGACTGAGATAGAGGCTAGGGTCAATTTGATATCAGCCAATTAACCTACTAGCATGTTTTTGGAGTGTGTGAGAAAACCGGAGCACCTGGAGGAAACCCACACAAACACAGGGAGAACATTCAAACATACGCCACACAGATAAGGCCATGTTCGGGAATCGAACTCATGACCCTAGTGCTGTCAGGCAGAAGTGCTAAACACTAAGCCAAGGTGCTGCCCGTAGTGCATATGGAGGGAAGTTTATTGCAGCATATGGCACACCAAGGTAATTAAAGGTTTTTGCATTTAACTTAAATATTCTGAAGTATTCACAGTTACACTAATCAGAAATCCATCACTAAACAGCATGGATTCTCCAAGTGACCTAAAGGTACCATTCATTCCAGGAAAATTTTCTCCGCCTGTACATGAGCAATACACCCATTTAAGGGTGGATCCCTCCCTATGCAAATAAGTAATACAATAGACTTTCCTTGAAGGAGAACAGCCTTAAACTGGCTACTGGAATTGTGACTTTTTTTTTTTAAAATGAAAAAAATCTGAGGATAATCTCATAGACTCTCAAATCCTTCCTCACTCTCAAACTTATCCAGGCTAAAATACCAGTGCCTTCTACTCCTGAGTTTCAAGGCATTATATGCAGTCCTAGATTTTTATTACAGATCTAATTGTTACCTTTGTGCGTCCGTGTAAAGCTAATATTACGAAAAATGACCCTATAGCAATTCACATTAGTGTCTCTGACTCAGAAGTTAATTATTGTAATTTTCAACCTAACCTGCTGCACTAAGAAATGGATCGCACTAACCGCTGTGTTAAAGTCTGCATGTTATCCATATAAATGTCATTGAATAGGAGACAAAGGTCTCCGTAGAAATGACAGCTTCACGGCGCATATAAAGTTTTATTCTGTCTTCTGCGTCAAACTTTCCCAGCTACTGACAATTTCCCTCGATGGAAAGACTGTTTGGTTGCCTTGACTTCATCATACCATTTTCAATGACAGGAAAAACAGTATGCCATATCTGTCCTCTTATTGCCTTTGGCTCACGAGCTTGATCTGGTAAACAAAGTGCAGTGTACATAAAATGAAAAATGTGTATTTAAACTGAGAGTAGCTGTTTAGAATGCAACATCATTTCATAAAGAAAAAAAATAAATAATTCAGATCGTCAGATCCGTGGCTTTTATACAGGAATTCATGAATTCATAACTTTTATCCTCTAGAATCTCTGGGATACAATAAACAGTAAGTTATTTCTATTATTATCAGATGGCGATATTGGAAAAACGATGGAGGATGGGCGAGCTAAGGCATGCAGTTGAATTAGCCTGTGGTTAAGTAAATCACATATACATAGAAGCTATTAAAGCTAGGTACACAATATTGCATTTTCTTGACATGTAACTTCTCTAACGATTTTACCAATGGCTGATCAGAACGCAGATTCCGGTGTACACACCTACACGATTTACCGACAGATCTACGATCTTCATCTCTCATAACCACCTGCTGAAAAGATTGTGACTCTGTCTACAGATATCTGCCTACAATGCTGGTTGTGAGTGCGTACACACTTCTACGTTTGCCCGACATTGTTCCATCGTCGATCGTGATCTTTAGGAAGTTTATAAAACCACAACAACAGATGCAATGTGTTTTGGTATAATAAAACATGGTCGTGGGAGGGTACACACTGCAGGTGCGATCTGTGCGATAATTGCATTAGTGTGTACCTAGCTTGACCTAAAATAATAAGCACCCCTCTTAATCACATGGCAATAAGGATAAGAATTCCAGGCATGGCTTCACATTGTGTACTGCTACAATTGCTTTCACCTTTGGCTGTAGAACTGTTGCTCGGCCATGCCTAGAAGAAGCGATTGCCTGTCCGTACATTTGTCGTCACTACGGAGGAAGCAACATTCACAAAAATTGAGTTATGAGCTTGGTGTGTTACAACATGGATAAGGTTGGGAACCATTTGAGTAATGTAAAGTACTTCAATTTAGAAAGCATCGTATCTGCCTTTTTACCTGCCTTCCTTTGCTGGCAATGCCAGTTTCATTAAATTCCCAAAAAATTAAATGGAGAATTAATAATTTAAAAAGATAGAAATGCCACTGAAAGTTTGGAAAGAGAAGTGAAGACGTTAAAAAATGACTTCTAATTTCAACACAAAAAGAAATAGTCATATTCATATTTGACGCTTTAAATCCACGTATGTGGACTTAAGTGTGGATGACAGGTCTTATATAAATACCTGCTCGACAATAGAGGAAACATTATTTATAAGGAAACGAGAGCCTTACACCAGTCCCTTACACTAGCTATGTATTGTTACATTTAATTCCATCTCATTTCCCATCTTTTCATTTGTTCCAAGCACCGGAATAGAGTTTTTCTTGAAAATTGAGGCTACAAGATTAGATTCTATGTGAGTATGATTTATAGAGTTTCTCTACTTCACAACCCATGGTTGTTATTAGCCTATTGTTGGCAACAATGGGACCTTATTTTGTCTGACTTTTGAGGTCCATTGTGGTGTTTGCGCTCATGGCAAAGCAGAAAAAAGATTTTCTTTCACAAAATTACACCATTACTAATCACGGTGTAAGAAAAAAAAAATGACAAAAAAGCTATTTCCTGACGTCGATCAATTCCATATAATCTTGTAAAAAAAAAATGGAAGCTTGATACACAAGAAAGAGATCAGGTAATGAGTTGCGAGTTCCGTACGGACGTCTACTGATAGTCAATTTCAGGCCTTACTGTTGTCTGTGATTATAGATACAATCTTTTGTGTTATCCCCTATGTCGATGTTTCACCCTTTCATTTCATTGGTTTATCAATCTCAGAGCTATTCTGTGACATATGCATTGAGATATGTCACAGAGCATCCATCTCACACTTACTGGAAGATCATGTTAGGTGGAAGTTTTAAACCGCCAGACATCGCCAGTAGTTTAGTGCCCCAAACGGCTGATTTTACTATAGCGTGGTTTGAGGCTGCGATGTAAACTGCCTGTGGCGGATTGAAAACTGCTGAACTGCCAGCGGTTTAGTTAAAACCGCCATAATGTTTTTTTTTTATATATACCTGCTTCTGATTGGCTGGATAACTCAAACATGCTATTTGAGCTATTTTGCCATACAGAACATAAAAGGAGACATCACTGACTTATAAATTATGGGGGCAATAATTATTTATTGATTAAGGGGCTAAATTAATTCATAATTAACTTATGGGGGCAAATTTTATTTTCCATTATATTAAAGGGGCAATATTATTGTATTATTATACTATGAAGTGCCACATGCGTGCATCATAAATTATTGTATCCCCTATTAGCAATCAAATAGTATTGCCCAGTTGATATAGTTATATATTCATATTTCCCTTATAATATAGTACAAATAACATTGTCCCCTTAATATAATGAAAATTAAAATGAATTCTAATTTCATTTTGCCCCTTAATCAATAAATAATGACTGCCTCCATGATTTTATATGTCAATAGTGCCTCCTCTTATGTTTTGAATTAGCAAGATAGCTCAGACAACATGCAGTTTGAGCAATCTCACCTATCACAATCACCTCTCTGCCTTGCCCTACACTGGCTCCATTTACCCTACCAAATTCTTTTCAATCTTTTTACCCTCACCTACAAGGCTCTCTCCCAGTCTACTGCCCCCTATATCTCCAACCTCCTCTCCATCCACACTCCCGCCCGGTCCCTGCATTTGGCCAATGACCGTCGCCTGTCGTCCTCTGATCACCTCACCCCACTCCAGAATTCAAGACTTCTCCCGAGCTGCCCCCCTGCACTGGAATGACCTCCCATGCTCCATCCGTTTGTCCCCTAACTTGTGTTCCTTCAAACAGGCACTCAAAACTCATCTCTTCCTTAAAGCCTACCAGCCTTCCACCTAACCCTCTCTCCATGCTCGATCGCATCTCCTGGCTCCTCCTCTGTAGAGGTGTGCGCTTGCTCCCCTCCTCTGACTCCCTTTGTGCCGGCCGTCTGTTTCCCCTCCCTTTAGGATGTATGCTCTTATGAGCAGGACCCTTCTCCCTCCTGTCTCTCTACCTTCTCTTCTCCTCCAACTTCAATATATTTGAGTTACCTGGAGCCTCTGAAGTCTTGGTATTACTCGTTTATTGTTCTGTACTGTTATGCCCTGTACTGACCATTGTTTGTACTGTGTTCGGCGCTGCAGAAACCTTGTGGCGCCTTATAAATAAATAATAATAATAATAATAATAACCTCCTTTCTCTGGCGATTTTTCCAGTGGTTGGTCAAATAGCAGCTTAGTAAATATGGCTGTTTGCATTTTGATCATGTTAATAATCAGGATGGTGATTTGTAAAGTGGTGCTTTGTGAAACTGTAGTTTTCAGCCATTTTACTGGTGGTTTATCCTTTTTGTAAATCTGGCAGTTTTGAAACCAACCGTCGAAAACTGGCGGCTTCATCAAACTACCCTTTAGTAAATCTAGCCCTTTGTGAGGACCGTGAGCCCTGGTGAAAATCACCTAGGCGAATTATTGCAACCAAAAGCGTAATTTTTGCAGCATATGGCAAAACAGGCAAGTCGTTGTACGGATACCAGGCAGAAGAAATCCTTACGTATGGATGCGCTAGTGACCACAAAGATCACACTTACAGACCAAAAACACAGGTTATATACCCCTCATTATTCCCACAGTGATGGAGCTAAAGGGGGACGTGTTAGTGTCCTCCCCTTGCTGAATGGGGAGTGTTGGTTCCCTGAAGAGATGGTGCCTAGGAGTCTGGGCCAGGGTACTATCAGGAAGTGTCCTTGTTGGCCAGATGTTTGTTTACCCTAATTGTTTAGCCCATACCTCTTGTTCTGTCTTATCCCTGAGTAACTATTTTACCTGGTAACATTTAAGAATAAATCTGTCTAACATTTAACCTATAGCCTAAAATAAACATGGAATATGCAGTCATGGGCAAAAGTTTTGAGAATGACACAAATATTATTTTTCACAAAGTTTGCTGCCTCAGTTTTTATGGTGGCAATTTGCATATACTCCAGAATGTTATGAAGAGTGATCATATTAATTGCAATTAATTTCAAAGTCCCTCTTTGCCATGACAATGAACTTTATCCCAAAATCAACATTTCCACTGCATTTCAGCCATGCCATAAAAGGACCAGCTGACATCAGGTCAGTGATTCTCCCATTCACACAGGTGAGAGTGTTGACGAGGACAAGGCTGAAGATCACACTGTCATGCTGATTGAGTTAGAATAACAGACTGGAAGCTTTAAAAGGAGGGTGGTGCTTGAAATCATTGTTCTTCCACTGTTAACCATGGTTATTTGCAGGGAAACATGTGCAGTCATCATTGCATTGCACAAAAAGGGCTTCACTGGCAAGGATATTGCTGCTAGTAAGATTGCACCAAAATCAACCATTTCTTGGATCATCATGAAGTTCAAGGAGAGAGGTTCAATTGTTCTGAAGAAGGCTTCAGGGCACCCAAGAACATCCAGCAAAGCGCCAGGACTGTCTCCCGAAGCTGATTCAGCTGCGGGATCGCACCACCAGTGCAGAGCTTGCTCAGGAATGGCAGGAGGCAGGTTTGAGTGCATCTGCACTCACAGTGAGGCAAAGACTTTTGGAGGATGGCCTGGTATCAAGAAGACCAGCAAAGAAGCCACTTCTCTACAGGAAAAACATCAGGGGCAGACTGATATTCTGTAAAGGGTATAGGGATTGGACTTCTGAGGACTGGGGTAAAGTCTTTCTCTGATAAATCCCCTTTCAGATTATTTGGGGCATCTGGAAAAAGGTTTATCCGGAGAAGGAAAGGTGAGTCCTACAATCAGTCCTGTGTCATGCCAACAGTAAAGCATCCTGAGACCATTCATGTGTGGGGTTGCTTCTCAGCCAAGAGAGTGTGCTCACTCACAATTTTGCCTAAGAACACAGGCATGAATAAAGAATGGTACCAAAACATCCTCCAAGAGCAACTTCTCTCAGCCATCCAAGAACAGTTTAGTGACGAACAAAGCCTTTTCCAGCATGATGGAACACCTTCCCATGAGGTAAAAGTTATAATGAAGTGGTTCGGGGTTCAAAACTTTGCAATTTTAGGTCCATGGTCAGGAAACTCCCCAGACCTTAATCCCATTGAGAACTTGTGGTCAATCCTCAAGAGGCGGGTGGACAAACAAAAACCCACAAATTCTGACAAACTCCAAGAATTGATTAGGCAAGAATGGGCCGCCATCAGTGAGTATGTGGCCCAGAAGTTGATTGACAGCTTATCAGGCTGAATTGCAGAGGTCTTCAAAAAGAAGGGTCAACAATGCAAATATTGACTCTGCATAAACTTTATGTAATTGTCAATAAAAGCCTTTGGCACTTATGAAATGCTTGTAATTTTACTTCAGTATATCATAGCAACATCTGACAAAAAGGTCTAAAAAAAACTTAAGCAGCAAACTTTGTGAAAACTTGTGTCATCCTCAAAACTTTTGACCATGATTATAATAGTGTATGTTAGCAAACGCATATAAACACAAATTACAAAAACTGTAACACAGCAAGATGAGGGCAGCTCACTATGCAGAAAGAGGCGATGGAATGCAAATGTCTTTTTCACTAGAGTTCAAACACACAGCGTGGTTTTAACACCCTTAGAAACTAGGAATTGATGTAGCAATGTATTCATTTAAACCAATATGTACTGAATATCTGTAGTTACTGGAGCTTTCATTCAAGCACATAATTTATTACAGGAACTACTGTTACCAAACAATCTATTTATTTGCACCACAACCTATAGCATGGCTGGACTAAAATTCGGAAGCAGCCATGGCAAAGAACGGAGATCTGCCAAATTCGCAAACATGGCTTAATAAAAGTTTTGTTCATCCTAGGCACACCATCTATGGTATATTAAAGCTAGTACTGGCCAAATACCATAGTTGGTGCCGACTACAGAGTGCACTGAGGATGCTATTGTATTAAACAAGGGGCATAAGAAGCACTTCACACTGTGTGGCAATAAAGAACATAATTCAATGGGATGTTTGATAATCTTCAAAGAGTCCTGTTGCTGCTCTTGTCCGTAATTACCGGCACCCATATCCAGTGCCGTTATTTAAGAGTTTTTATGAGGAGTCCTGTAAAAAAAGTAATCATCCAATAGATCAAGTATAGAGTTAAACAACAGGATAAATAAAGGTAAAATTAGCACTTGAAATATCACTGTTGTCCATATGGAAAGATAAAGGTTCTAGTGGAAGTTGAGGAATTGTTGAAATAAGGAGGAAACCTCTAATGGATCAAATGCAAATTAGATTTTATTAGATAGAAATGATATAAATTGCACTTGCGATTTTTTTAGTGGTATAGAGGTTTAGGCAATCTCTGTTGTCCAGGGCCTGAATAAGGGTTCAGGCTGTCCTAGGCTAATACGTCGTAGCGCCCCATTGCCTTCCACGCCAAGTTAACATGCAGTAGGTAAAAATGAACTCTTCCTACGCTTTTGAAACTCAACTCCAATTGGCTCATTAAAAAAGTTAAGTCAATCTTTGTCGCTTATTTAATTTTCACGAAAATCAGAACTGGATATCAGAACGGTGACATGTACGAGTGTTACTGAGGGTAAAGATGTGAAGGCGGCTGCTCCGCCTACGCCTGTCGCTGTCCTTGTCGCTACTGCTCGCTTATCCCCAAGTGCCCACCCAAGGATGACGCATTGTCTTCAGCCTTTACAATGGGAATACGTCAAGATTTAAAACTTACAATTTTTTTTATTTTTACTTTGGAGAACAGGTATTATCTTATATTTTAAAATGGCTTTCAGATTATACTTCTATTTGTCACAAGTTTGCACCCCCAAAAATTTTGCACCCATCAATATCCTTGCACCCTACGCTGCAGCCTAGTCAGCCTTTTGGATAATCAGGCTCTGCTGGTGTCCAATAATGCCTGAAGCCATAGGTATTCCTAGCACACTGTTCTGCTAAGGGAGCCATTATTGCCCCAAGGTTGAGTACAAAATCAATCAGTTCTTGAAGTTGATGTGTTGAAAGCAGGAAAAATGGGCAAGCATAAGAGTCTGAGCGACTTTGACAAGGGTAAAATTGTGATCCATGTTGACCCCTGTCCACTGCTTAAAGTAACTCCAAGGGGCACGTGAGCGCCAGAACTGGGCTATGGAGCAATGGAAGAAGGTTGCCTGGTCTGATGAATCTCTTGGTGATTCTAGTAGCCTACTCATACTTATTTGAGTTCTACTTCCCCATGACCATCCCATCCATGCATTCAGACATTCACAGGAGACAATCTTTGAAAACCAAGAACAAGCCCCACTCATGCTGAAGGTTGAATCTTTTGATTTGACCTTTAGAAGCATTAGGTGACCCTTTGGCTCAATGGATCCAACTTACACAGCTAAGTAAGACTTTTATTTTATCTAACTCCACCCAAGACCATTTTTACTATTGGAATGAACTATGGTTTATGGGTATACAACATTAAAATGCATATTGGTCTAATTTGTAATTTTCTTTTTTTAAATGATTTTTTAAGAGGCACATGTGTTCCCAATTTGAAATACCAAAAACAAAGTGTAACACAAATTTGCTGTCCGTGAAACACTGAAAATCACCGAAACTCAACATTCTTAGAGATATATTGCACATCTCTACTTATAGTGTAACAGAGCATCAGATTAAAACATGTAAAATTTAAAAAAAGAAAATGAACAGCCTGATTGTAATCTGTATATGTTGATGTTATTTATGCATCAATTTGTTTGTTTTTTACTATTCTATGACCTTTGTATCTCCATGTGCAGGAAGCATTTCACTGCTCTCCACTTGATTGCACAATGATTATATACAAAGAATCCTCTTCACATTCTTACTTGGTATTACAGTCTTGCTTATAGCCTCAACGGAAGATTAGTAATTAAAATATTGGGGGAAAGCTTCCATTTGGTTCAATAATTATCCAGATTATTCCACATTTGTGTTATTTCACTTTTTGCTCAGCCTGAAATTTATAGTTTTGTCATGCTCCCTCTTTGTAGCTTCTCAGTGACGACTCACCTTAATATCACTGTTTGACATTCGGAGACTCTCTTGAGAGGAGGAAAATCATTCTGAAATGAGCTGTACAAAGGTTATTAAATTGACAGTTAAAATTCTAGTCCTGTCCATTTTACTTTACCCCTAATTAAATGTCAAGCAACGTGATATGGAATTTTCATTGTAAGTATAATTAACATTTCTGAAGCCAGAGGGTTAATATGACACCCATCATAGAAGATGTGTTAATCATTTTTTTTGTAACATAAAACAATTTAGATTTCTTTAGGTTATCATGTCTATTGTTAAGTTAAAACCTACCAGTAGCACCTTTAATTGAGTGAATAAGTTAAAGTGTTTTTTAAATGGCACTAAGGATGATCATATTTGCAGAAGCACTCAGCACGCAACATGGATTATTTGGGTTACCGAGCCTTTTAGAAAAAACTACAATGACAAATGCACACTGCCGGGTTACTCTACAATTAATGCACTTACAATGTATGCTTTCATTTCGTATTAGTCTGAAGTGACCCTGTAATTTTGAGGCACAGAAAGCGGTGGCTGTATGTAATGGTGTTGTTGCGTGTGATTTGTCAGGTTTTATTAAACCCTTAATGACATTGTAACTGTGCGACCAGTCATAATTTGGCATTTTTGCTCTGTGCCGGTTAAACAACAATAACTTTATTTTTTTTGTTAAGGTATCACTGTTAACTTTATATCGTTTTTTTTTTTATGACAAATAGTTTTTTCTTTTTGGTTGTATTTTTAAATAAAAATCTTATTTTTGTTGGATTATACAAGCAAAATTAGACAAAATTAGTAAACAAAATACACAGTTCCATAATTTTACTCAGGGTTTGTTTTGAATTTTAGCCCGAGGTGCAAGACTCGCCTCAGCAACCTTTTGGGAACATTTTAAAGGGAAGAAAATGCAGGTGGCCCAGTGACCCAGCACAAGGTGGCCCACTATGGCACCAACCTGGGGGGCAGATGCCCCCTGCTCCTGCTCCCGAGCACCATCTTTGAAGCCCCTTGTCATTCCCACAATGTTGGGTGCTGGGTTTAAAGAGGGAGCCGCATCCCTGACAGCTTCAATTGGTGGACCTTATCTCTGGGGGTGTTTTCATGGCTTGGTCCCTGCCTCTGCTCTGCCTGGACCACTTGCTGAAGCTGGCTTCCTGAAATCTCCAGGTGGTGGGTACACACAATGGCTATTCTTCTTATTTCATGAAGCCGCCTACTCACTCCAAATAGAGACGAGTGTTGCCTCCCGAATTAACTGATTTTTTGCTTTTGTGGTTATTTGGGGCTCTGGCACTTCTCGCTTGCAGTGACTTACTGCTAATACACAACGGCTCGGTTCGAGGGTATGCTAATCTAGGGTGAAATAGAAGTCTGTGAAAGTTCTTCAGGAAAAGAGTATCTGTGTGCCTGCAGCTGTGCCAGGGCCTGAAATAAAAATTGTCAGAATCCTATCAGGGCACTTGTGATGTTATATGTGTTGGTGGTAGATATTAAACCAAAAGAAGCTTTTAGACTTAACCAATTTGTTGGTTTTATTTCAGAACTTGTTGTAACAGATGATCTATATATGCATATATATATATATATATATACATACACACATACAGTTGTTCACAGTTGATACTGACTGCAACAGACAGGCAGTATCACAAACTTATGCAGTAAATGTACTTAACTCTATTATAGTACATTAATATATGCAGATGATAAGCTCACTTTATATATCTCTACAGTATATGAGTACGTTTAACAAAAAAAGAATTCAGCTCCAGTTATCACTTTTCTTCAGTTCAGCTGTCACTGGAAGAACAGCTGAGAGCCTAACTTCCTGTCTGTGCATGCTCAGTAGAGTGCTGTGGACTCTACTGAGTGCTGTGGACGGCTGGATGCTGCCCCTCTTCCTGTCTTCACTAGATCACAAGGGACACCACTAGCAAGATGGGAGACAGAGCGCATAGCTCCATATCAACAATAAACAGGCTCAAATAGACATGTACAAGCACCACATAACGATGTTTGCGAAATATCAGGGAAGTGACACTGATATTTCTCCTGATGAGAGGAGGTTCCAAGTGGGCTTAATTTTTATTATTAAGGGCTGATACTTCTCTTTCATCACGTAGGCCTATAAATGAAAAGTAGGCAGCAGCTACTGCTAAGAGTGGACAGGTGACCACTATTTCAAAGAGTCTGTCCGTCACCTGGAGAGCGTCCTGGGAGGCCAGGGGTGCAAAGTAGAAACGTTGCAAGGCAAGGCTGTGTCTGAAGCTGTGTTTAATATGGATATTCTGATTGGCCAACATGTATAACATCAGAGCAAACATTTGATTTATTTGCTTTTCTATTATCTTACTAAACATTGACATGAAAGCTGACGGATGCAGTAAATTATACAACTGGCTAAATCTTTTAAAGACAACATAATATGTATAGCAATTAGAAAAGTAGTTTAAAATACTTAACTACTCATTAATTGATTTTAAAAAAAGCCCAGATTACATCACGTTTTATGTCGCAAACCAATTGTTTTATTTATTCAGCTGTCCACCTATATTTGCCCTCTCTTATATAACAGCAATCCTGGCTACATGAAATTTTGCTTCCTGCCGATGACAGAGTGATTATATTATTTGTTCCCACCAGCAGGTGATAGAGAATATAAATTCAGGAACTTGTCTATTGATTACAAGAGAGAAGCCAAGGGCCTATTTAATTCCTTTTTATACTTTCAAACATGAGCTTTCGTGTAGTTAATATCAGATAGTTATACACTAAGCCCGTGTCTATTGTCCACTCTATTGCTATTTATTGTGTAGATAGATATGGGTAATTGGTAAAAGGTGTTTAAGTAGACTTTGGACATCATGCTCCAAATTAGAGACATAAACCTTATCTAGAATCCCTTAAATGAATTAATAGACTGACAAGTCTTGCTGTGCATTTTCTGTATGGAACACAATATAATAATATGATGAAGTGTTATATACACAAGAGAGAATGGTGCCATGACAGTGTTATTAATAAATGTAAACATCAGGTTTTCTAAATAAAATGTAATTAAATACAAACACAAATAAAAAATACCAACAAAATCAAATAAAGTACAAAAATATTTTGTTTTTCCCCAACTGGTAGTCTTCTTCCCCGCAACAGTTGACATTGAAATTTCCATCAAACAATGCATATAATATAGCTATGATACTTAAGTACTGTTAGCTGGAGGTGTCAATGCGCAAGCAGCCAATCAGAAGCGGCCAGATGTTGCGGCTAATTATTGTCATCACCATTGCGCATGCTTACACCAGCCCTCCAGCACCCAAAAGAGATACGTATACTATTTGTGGAAGTGTCCATGTATAATGGTTTTTCAATTATGGGAACAAGCCCTAACTGTACTTGGCTTGCTGCCCCTGTTCCACCACTCCAAGTGTAAGAAGAGGCAAGTAATTGATACATAAAGATTTATATATGGACTTATCATCATCATCGTCAGCTATTTATATAGCGCCACTAATTCTGCAGCGCTATGTAGAGAACTCACATCAGTCCCTGCCCCATTGGAGCTTACACGCTAAATTGCCTAACACACACACACACACGCAGATACTAGGGTCAATTTGATAGCAGTCAATTACCCTACTAGTATGTTTTTGGAGTGTGAGAGGAAACCAGAACACCCGGAGCAAGCCCACGCAAACACGGTCAGAACATACAAACTCCACACAGATAAGGCCATGGTCGGGAATCGAACTCATGACCCCAGTGCTGTGAGGCAGAAGTGCTGACCACTAAGCCACTGTGCTGCCCTGTGCTTATGCGTGCACATTTTTATTGCACAAGTGCAGATACATAAATGCATAACACGCAAAAAAAATTGATGTACCGCCAACTCTAAATGAGCCACTTAGTCTGTTCCTAAACGCTCTTCACCGACCATGATGTACTAAAGAGGTAGAGCATCAGAAACAAAAATGAAAAAATATTCAAAAGGCCTGAGCCATTAAGGAGAGCAAAGTATAAAAAAAGAGTAACTTTGGACCTAGGCAAAACCATGTTGCATTGAAGGGGAAAGCTAAATTTAAAATGTGGGGAGCGAATTATAGTTGGGGTAGGGCATGTCCTAGACTAACTTTAAATTTCAGTGTAAAAAAAAAGCTATCAAGTATTTGTGTGCTACATGAAAAAACAGCCAGTATTTAGCTTATGTGCACAATAATAAACTTACTTGCACCCCTTGCATTGTAACATGGTTTGTCCCGGAGAACAATTACTCCTTTTTTTGCCTTACTTTACTTAATGACTAAGGCCCAAAGTCATGACGTTGTAAGGTTCAACATCTCACTTTATATAATATTGTAAACAACATGATATTTCACCTAGCACCAAGGCCTAAGTAAAGGAATATCTGGTGACACCGTAAGCTCTTTCCCGTTCTAAAATTATACAATTGTCCTCTGCTCTAGTTCTCTTTCATATATAATGGGTCATGTTAGTATTCATTATTTTCAGGGTCTTTCTACCATTGTACGTTATATATTTCCTCTGAATTACCACTACTCTACACTATGAAAACTTGGTTCAGCTGAACAGAATTGATTAATTAAAGAATATAATGGTGTTGAAGTATTGAACTTGTCACCAGACCTTGAATGCATGGAACTCTTCTACTGCAAATGTTTTGTCTCAGACCAGAATGTTTATTACATACTTATTTTTTTTTTTAAAAGTGATGTTTATTTGTGTGCACATTCGGGGATATTACATTACCTACACGTGCGAAATTGCATATTCAGCTACTTTGCTCCTTTGCAGATGTTGCTTTCTCAGTAGGTAAAGAGAAAGAGGTGATTACTTATAGTTTTTCGCACTTGTCTCCTTAACAGATAAATGATTGTGTTGCAAGGACCACAGCAGCCTTGGTCAGTGCTTTGTACGGTTGTTTCATGAGAGAATATTTTACATGCAATAAACGTATGACCGTGATCCAGATCCTAGGATGATAGGATGATGTTAACGACGTTCATGATGTTCAATGGCATGAATGATGTTTCTACAGAAGACAACTCATATACATCCCAATTTCAGAACCAGCAGCACCGCCCTTGTGGAGGTTGGAGTTTCAGAAGGGGGCTACCTTGGCAAGATTGTATAGTAGAGTCTCGACTAGTCACAGTCCTCCTTATTTCACCATAGGAACACACTAGAGAATAGCACACGCAGCCCATGAGTCTTCAAAAGGACACATATTATGGAATTAGGAAACATATGCACTTAATTATTATGATTGCATTATGAGATTAGGTTAGATTTTCCTGGGATGTCTTACATTTATAAGGATTCCAAAATGTGCAGATTTTTACCTTATGTGATCATTTAATGCATGTTATGCATACATTTTAACAGTGGCAGACTGGGCTGGGGGGCAGGGGGCTTCTGACCCCTGGGCCGGTCCTGCTACCTTGGGCTAGGTCACTGGGTCACCTGCATTTTTTTCCATTAAAATAGGCTGTCCTGTTAAATAGGAGTCAGGTCTTGCCCCCCGGGCTAACATTTGCCAGCCTCCTCTGCATTTTAATATCCGGACGTGTCCAACAATTACCACTCTTGCAATGTCACTGAGGACTCCTCTGCAGCCTTGTTAGCCATAATTTTAGGGAACCAGGACAGTGCATCATTTTTATACATGACAATGAGCCAAGACCATGCTGGGTTGTTTTGTGCAAAATTAACACATGAGCCACACCTGTGATTTCAATATACTTGCTGTACCTCATTTACCCAGTTATTGCCATATTTTGTCTTTACTAGCTACATATTGTATAGTATTATTGTATAATAAGCTAAAATGCAGATTCACTCCCTACCATTCGTTTTCATGTCTGATTTTTTTTGTCTACCATGTATGTTCCTGTTTTATGCATGTCCTGTTTTCCCTACTGTATGGCGTAAAGCTCTGTGGCGTTGTACAAATATATAACAATATATAAAAATAATAATATTAATAACATTGGTTGAATAGAATATAGTGGAATACATTTTTTTCTCAAGAAGATATTTTCAACCTAAATATATTTGGCATTGAACCAAGTTTATGTATATAGGTGAGCCCAAGTCTTGGTCATTATAGTCCTATTTATTTTCACAGTTGCCAATGTTTTGTCTTTAATGTGGATAAATTGTCACTTTAGCTATTTTTTTTACATTTTATATCAACTATTAGTTGAACACAGTTTGGGTTGCTACTTTGCTCACTTATAGCATTTTTTTCTATAAGATTGTGTTTCAAGGGCCCATCAAACATAAATACAATGGAATGGATTTTAATGTAGCATAAAATGTAATCACTTTCTTTGTGATCATCAGCTGACCATTCCTCTACAATCTCCCATGCAGTCTCTAAAAATACTCTTTTATAAAGAATTCTGTAACAACGTGATATATTGACGTTCTTCAACTCTCCATAAAGAAGTGACCTTTATTTGTGTTATTGAGTTGCTGCAATATTCCAGGCAACCTGTGTGCTTCTTAGATACAAAATATCTAAGCTCCATATAGTGTTTCCATAGGACTGTCCAGAGTAAACCACTTTATAGCATATATAATATGCAGCATGGTTACTATCCACGGGAAGGCTTGGAAAAAAATAAAACCTGCAAATTAAAATAAACAAACACGTGGTATATATGGGTTGAGTATTGAGAAAATAAGTCATATATATGCTTCTGCAGAAATAGAATAGAAAGGGGACAGACCGCGCTTCCCATATATTAGATGCAGCCTCTGGGTAATAGTGATAAGGGGAGGGATCCTGCCCCTAATAGAAGTATACAAAAAGGCTGGAATTACCTGGCACAAAAATGACAGAGTGTAGGTTCAGTGCAAAAAACATTTATTAATGTATTAATGTAACATGAGATCCAACTTTAGTCGGAACCAGCAGAAAAAAGTTTAAAATGTAGTTCACAGTCCCAATAGGGAAAGGAAATAATGCTAAATGTAAACAGTATGTCCAGAGTGAAGAGCACTTAAAACAGCAGAAGGGAAACCAAAAAACAAGAAAAAATACAAAAATACAAAACAAAAACAAAAACAAAAAAGAGAGTCCAGTACAAAGTCCAATAACTTGATGTAACAGATGCAGACAGGTACTTGTGCCGGGTCCTCTACGTCCTAGTGGTGTTCGCGCATGCGCCCCACCTTCCGGAGTCCGATGTGCGGCAGGAACATCGGGAGAAAGTCAAAAGATAGAATAAAATGTATGGAGTGGCAGTGTGGGACGTAGAGGACCCGGCACAGGTACCTGTCTGCATCTGTTACATCAAGTTTTTCAGAGGACGGAGTAGACGTACTCCTTCTCCTCCCCCACGCTACCTCACTCGGACCCTACGGTTTTCTGCCTGGAACCGGGATTTTCACCAACAGTGAGTGATTTTTTGTCTCTGTCTCCCTTTTCCCTCCCCCCCTTTTTTTGTACTTTTGGACTTATGTTTTCTGCGATTTCTGGACATTTGTATTGGACTTTGTACTGGACTCTCTTTTTTGTTTTTGTTTTTGTTTTGTATTTTTTCTTGTTTTTTGGTTTCCCTTCTGCTGTTTTACGTGCTCTTCACTCTGGACATACTGTTTACATTTAGCATTATTTCCTTTCCCTATTGGGACTGTGAACTACCTTTTGACCTTTTTTCTGCTGGTTCCAACTAAAGTTGGATCTTATGTTACATTAATACATTAATAAATGTTTTTTGCACTGAACCTACACTCTGTCATATATATGCTTCTGGCATGTTAGAAAATAATCCTCTGGATACAGGAAAAACCTGTAACTAGGAATCATGGATTAAGACGTGTATTTGGACAAATTGTATGTAATGGATCACATAATGTTTCTTGCTGATATTGGTAACCCTGCAGCCTCTAATGTGTAAAACAAATTGGATGTATGAACATTGTCTCATATAGAGGTTCATATGATACTACAATCTTCCCACAGCACTAGCTTGACAGGAAGCTCACATTACTTTTGTGTGCTGGTGGGGACTCTGCTATTTCCATTATCTAATTCTCAGACTGTTGCTTCCTGCATGCCTCCATTCCCTGACTCACGACAAGTTCCCTATCACATGCAGCCTTGTTCTTATGCTATAACAAAGCAGTTATAAAGAGAGGAACAACTTATCTTAAAAATGTTGTCACCATTACAGAAGCCATTTGATAACCAAATATTTAAAGTTTAAGAATACAATGGCTGATATATTTATAGCACAAAAGGAACACGTTACCCTAATGCTTAGCCTCCATTACAGTACAAATGACCAGGGTAACTACACCTGTACCCCCTGTACCTTTATGAGGGAAGACATACAAGTCCATTAGATGACTTCTGGTTATATCCTTTCTTCTTCAAATGCCATTTTGTGATCTCATATATCTACTTTTCTGTAAACGCTCCTCTTAATATGAGAAGGACAGGGCTCTGTGTAACGAGGGACAAAAGTTTGTGTCTTTGATGAGAGGATCTGGGAGCATCAATTCAGACTATGTGCTCCCACCTTCAAAAATGAGATTTTATTCCATTTTCAATGAGATTCAATGGTAGAGAGTGCATTTAGAGGGTGACCTCTGTGAATGAATGGGTTACTTTAAAGCAGAACTTTGAAGTAATTGTTCTATAAGTTTCCAAAGTGGAATGTGCTAAACAGACAAAGGTAATTTTTTAAGAATACAAAGATATTTTGGGCTAGATTTACTAAGCTGCGGGTTTGAAAAAGTGGGGATGTTGCCTATAGCAACCAATCAGATTCTAGCTTTCATTTATTTAGTCCCTTCTACAAAATGACAGCTAGAATCTGATTGGTTGCTATAGGCAACATCCCCACTTTTTCAAACCCGCAGCTTAGTAAATCTAGCCCAAAATATCTTTGTATTCTTAAAAAATTACTCTCACTTCCTACAGGTTCTGAGCTCCACTTAAGGAGTAACACTTCAACAGTCTGGTCAGCACTGTAAGCTGTTAAAAACATATTAAGTGTCTAGATAAAGGTTTACTATACAATAATATATTGAATAAAATCTTTACTCTTAAAGATCATATTAAAATTATTATCATGGGATTAAAATCCATGTTATGGAAGACAGAGGGTGAAATAGAATTTTGATGGATCAGTGTTCAATTATGTTAATTGAATTCATAAGTGTTCTTCAAAATCACCGGTGATACTTTTCATGCATAATGCATAAAAGTTGTAGAAAATCTAATTAGAATAGACATTTGTGGAATGTAGACTTTTAACCAAATATATTGTGTATATATATATATATATATATATATATATATATATATATAGTCTATAGAGTTTGTGAGCTGCTACCGTTACTTTTCAAACCCACTGTCCGACTCTTCCCTCCGCTCCAGGTGCAGAGCCCTGTGCAAGAGCCCTACTCTGTGCAGCAGAAGGTACATGGCCCTTTAAGAGCAGTTCTGTACCTGTGGTCATGTGTTCTGACCTGTGACACACCCTAGTCATCAGCTCAGCTATCTAAACCTGCTCAGTGCACAGTTCTGTTCCAGAGTATTAGGCTCCATACCTTTACTCCAGACTTCTCTTCTGCCTGTCATTTGGAACTGTTTATTCCAGATTGTTGCTGACTCAGCTTATTCTAACTCGTCTTCCATTTGCTAATTTGGCATCCTGCAGCCTGTTGTGTACCAGGTTTGGCTATGTTGACCAAGCCTTTCTTGCTAATCGGTACCAGCTCATCACACCTGGAGGTAGGGCAGAGGGCAGTGATCTCCGAACCCACCAGCAGCTAAGCCCAAATCTCCTTGCAGGTGACCCTAGCAAAATCCGGGGGTTCCTTATACTCAGAGCCTCTGTTAAGGCCAGCGCTAATTCAGGTTGGCGAAAGTGAAACCACTGTATCCACTAGAATTGTGACAATAGGAGTTTATGCATTTTATGATACATATAGGAGATATGGAATATATGTCATTATGAGGAGTATATGACGTTATGAGGAGTATGATGGACAAGAAATGTTATATATTTCAGAATCTTACATATACTGACACAGGAGTGACATTGTTACATATACTGGGACAACAGTGATATTGTATTGGGTGCAAGCGATATATAGGACAAGAATTAAGGATTCTATATTATTATTAAGGAATATGCGTCTGATTGCTCTTTTGTCTATAAAAAAATCAGTGCTAGATTGTGATGTCAGGATATTTATGTGATATATAGGAATGCTGAGCTAATGCTGTTGACATTGGAGTTGTAATGGAATCTTTGATATACACACAAACACAAGGAAATACTTATACACATTTATTAAACACAGTACAAAAGAAATTTGTAATGGAAGCTGACGTACCAATACACATATATTGTTTGAACTGTTATATGTAATTGAAGATATTGTAACATTGTTGTATAATAAAATATACTATTGTATACATATGTATCTGCATTGTGATAGTGGGTTTTATACCTTTCCCTTTTTAAAAAAAAACAAAAACCAGACAGATTGTATCATTTACATTGTTCTGTTACTACATTTACAATTTTAATTGTATTGCTGTCTTGTAACTTTAATCAGACATAAGATAAATATTTTGGGGAAAAAAATTGGTCTTTTAAAACAAATTTCATTATTTTTTTTTTTTTTTTAAAAGGAAAAATAAGTATACACATTATAAATTACATTTTCATGATTGTTTGGATCAGTAAAGATGCCTTAATCAGTTCCCCTAAACTACTGGCCTCATATTGCTTTATGGTCCAGGCTATGCGAACCATATATCTAATTCCAAGAACCCATCTTGTTTTAAACTGTTATATAATCAACAGCCATTTTCACTCATTCATCATCTTTGACTGCCTGCCCCATGATTATCTCATAGTTGTCTAATTTTCCGGAATGTCCAGGAGACTCCCGGGAGAGCAGGGCAACCTCCCGGTTCCTGGCCACTTCATTAGTTAATTGGGGGGTGGGTGGCTTAGGATGTGATTTACACGTTATTGTGACCCCCAACCCCAGCTGTAATAGGCTAGAAATAGTGATGCCAGTGTAGGGGGCAGATCAAATGACGGAATTCGTTGAGCCCCGCCCCACATGCCTCTCCCGCCTCCCTGGATCTCCCAGAGGTCAACTTGCTAATGTTTGCAAGTATGGAATATCTTTGTAATTAAGCAATAAGGGTAAACCATGACTGCCTAGTCTCTTGGAACATGTGTTAGACTCCCGACTATCATGGAATTATCCCAACTCTAACTGTCCTTCATTCTATCATTTTTTGGTGAGTTTTCATTATACGAGAACGTAGTATTCTGTAATTTGTATATGGCTACACAATACAGTTGAAAGTAGGATATATCATATTTGAGTGGTAAGGGGAGGACAAAGGAAAAGGGAAAATTGTTGGGAAAATGTATCTTCACATAAGAGAGATTGTCACCCTGAATAACTATCAACCCCCTTGAACAGAAGCAGCTTCTAAAAACTAGAGTACATTTGCAAATATTCATATTTAATAAATAATAGCATTATAAAAATTTTAAAGTGTGTATCAATATCACGGCTATATAACTATAAAATACTACAGTATCAAATATTTGGTTTGCACAATATATGGAACAATAAAAAAACAACAACAAAGCTTTCTGCTTAAAACTAATATGACAATAATTGCATTTGTTGTTTACTGTTGATCTTTGCTACAGAGTAATGAAGAAGAGATAAATATTTAAGTCATATTTTATTACTATTCCCAAACTTCACAATATGCCCTTAGGTCCACTAAGCTGTGTTGGAGTGAATATCTGATGACTGATTCTAGTCTCCGCCCCCTTGCCACGGCTCTAGGAATAGTAAACATAACCAAGCATTGGAGACAGCACACAAGTAATGATTCCTAAGCGTTATTATCTGTTTGCTGCATGTCTAGTGATTCACACAAACTGTGGGAAGAAAGAAGCCTGGAATTATACTGTCAGATAAAATCCCACAGATCTGTCTGGACTGCACAATTATACATCTGTGTTAAGAACACAATGATCTCCTTAGCTGTTCTGTATTGTGTTTAGGACAAAAATTATTACATTCATTTATAGCTTCAGCCTGTAATATTCTACTGTTAGCTTGTTCTGGCCATTCCCTATTGACAACCCCTCAGACTAATAGATTATTCCCTTCAAGTTTCATTGTACGGGTGTGTCATACTAAAATGGCTGGATTAGAGTAAAAATGGGTAAAGTATAGACAAGATGATTAAAAACATGAAGGTAAAGCAATTTTAACTTTAACTGTCTTCATTTTATTTATTTTTTTACAGGCTTGCATGTTTACGTCAGTGCTTTCTATTCCATAAATTGTATACTCAAGGATAAGGGGCCTGATTCATTAAGGATCTTAACTTGAGAAACTTCTTTTTGCAGTCTCCTGGACAAAACCATGTTACAATGCAAGGGGTGCAAATTAGTATTCTGTTTTGCACATAAGTTAAATACTGCCTGTTTTTTTCATGTAGCAGATCCAAAGAGGGTAGATTGGTGCAATTAAAGCATCCTCTGTCTGATTCTCAGTCGTCAGATCCAATCAAAGTGGTGATTGGGGCGGGGCTTACCAATCAGAGTGCAGAAGGGGTGGTGCTATGCTATATCGGTCGAGCCCCTGATTTGATTTTTAAATATATGTTTTGTTTAAGAACATTTTAAGAGACAATTTGATTCTAAATTCAGTTTTTTTATAATGCTAGTTAAATTGTGGAAATCCCTCTACCGTGCATTTCAAATTCGGATAAATAGAAAGCTCACAGGGAAAAGTCCTTAACAACACCAATAGGAGTTTGAAAAGCATCCAGCTCATGTACGGACTGTTAAAGGCATTACAGAAACTGCAAGATCATTTAACATATCACAGCTAAATGTTAGCTTTGGATGGAGTTCTCAATTAAATCCTTGAAATAATAAAACATACCTTGACACTGAATCAGACTGTTACCCTGACACATCTGATATTACTGTAGGCTAAAATATTTAGTCATGAAATGTGCACTGGGATATTGTTTTTTTCGGATATATGCAGACTGAATAATCAGCATTCTGAACTGGTTTGCAAATTAAAGTTCTAGTTGACCAGATAGAATGTTAGAACAGCTAGGACAGGGTGACATAGCAAAGTAATGGAATAGTCTGTAATCTCTTGCAGTGCAAATTATAATCTGTCAAAGGTTGCAAGTAAAATGTTCATATTGGTTGAGCTCTGCAATTTTAGTGGTAAGGATTTGTAGGCTGGAAAAAAAAATAAGTTAATTTGGATAATGACACGGACAGCCATTATCCACAAATAACTATGGGATGAAATAAATGTATGTTCAGGGCACATCTTTTTTAAAATCCCATTTACATTCATTTGTGCCAGTATTTAGTATGAAATTGCATGCACTTAAATGCTCTTGATGGGCAGGTACACTTGTCAGTTTATCTTTTTCACTGTCAGAAAGCCATGGAAATAGTTTCTGAGCTACAATATATGCCACCATGTAAACTGATATACTGTTATTTAATGGAGCAATAAACCTTAAACACAAGTTGACTTAATAACGTTCAGAATATATATATATATGCATCAATCTATCTAGAGACATAAATCCTCTGCACTTTCCATGCACAAACTGGGGTGCAAGAGGGACACATTGAGTTTGTCAGTTTAACATACATTGCTAACTAATATTCCTTATTTATAATACAGAAAAGTGGTTACAACATCGTTAATTGTGTATTTGGTGAAAGCGAATCATCAAGGGAGAGGGAGAGGAGGGGGAGAGAGAGAGAGAGAGAGAGAGAGAGAGATATGGCAATCATTTGAAGGGTGCCACAATGCTCTGTAAACCAAGACAGTGGGGAAAGAGTATCATGCTGCAAATAAAATAGTGACATAGAAAATAAACAAAATATATGAAGACATGAAAACAAGAAGTAGAGCCCTGCTTATGAGAGAGGATACAATTTAGTGGGAAAGGGGCAGACCTAAAACAGGAGGTGCAAATGTGGTTCAGATTCGAGATTGGGACAGTAGTGAGTATGTACTAGTTTGAGTAATATAGGATTCAGTAGGGTTGGTTCTAACATAAGGGTTTTCAAAGACCATTTAGAGATTTGAAAGCTTGAGGAGAGTCTGATTAGGCATGGTTAGGAATTCCATAGGTGGGCAGTCAAATGGGAGAAGTCTTGATGTTTGGAGTGGGTGGTGATTATTAGAGATAAGACGGTGTAGGCCAGAGGTATCTCTAAGAGCGGGTGAGGGAGAGTATTTGAGCTGTATAAATTGGTAATGTTGTTGAGGGTTTTGTAGCTGAGGGCAAGTAATTTGAATTGAATGCTGGAGGACATAGAGAGCCAACTCAGGAATTTCCAGATATGGTGAACAGCGAAAGAGGAAGATCAATATTGCTGCAACTTTTAGGATAGATTGAAGTGGGAGCAGATGGGTGAGGAGAATGCCCAAAAGGAGGGGGTTGCAGTAGTCAAGACAGAAATTGATGAAGGAATGGAAAAGTGTTTTGCTTGGGTAAGAAAAAGAGAAGTCGGAGTCAAGTGCGACCAAGGCAGTGGACCTGGAAGACTGAGGAGTATGTGGTGGTGTTGACCATGAGTGAGATTTGATGGCAAGTGGGGACTCTTGTAGGAAAGAAGTTGATAAGCTCTGGATTGGGCTTGTTGGTCTTTAGGTAGCATTGAGACATTTATGTGGAAATAACAGACAGTTGCCACATGAGACAAGTAAAAGGAGAGGTCATGGGGAGGTAGATTTAGGTGTCAGCAGCATAGAGGAGACACTGAGGCAATGAATGTGTGCATTAGTTCACCAAGACAAGAAGTGTCCAATGAAATGCAGAGGGCTTATACTAGAGCCTTGTGGTACACCAACAAATAGTGGGAGTGGAAGGGAGGATGTGCCAGAGGTACAGACACCGAAGAGTAGTTTAGTTGAAAAGGTAGGAAATGAACAAGGTAAGAACTAAGTCATGAAGGCCAATGGTCATCCTTAGTCTTTGCTTTAGATAGATCTAATAAATAAAGTAGGAGTAAAACAATTTGTAAAGAGAGTCTCATTGGAATTTTGGAGTTGAGAAGGGAATGAGTGAAGAGAAAGCAAGGTAGGCACTTATACAGCAATTTGGATTGAAAGACTGGATGGATATTGGAGAAGTGGCATAGGTTTGCTTGGCAAAAGAAATGACAGTGCTATAAGATGACTGGCATTCATAGTGAATAAAGTGGTCAGAGTGGAAATTTAAAAGTGCTGGTATGAAACTTCGACTTTGAAATGAGCGACCGGGGGCCACCTAATACTCCTGAAGTTTTAGGGGTTTTGATAAAGTGAAATTAATTGTAAATGTATTTTAACACTCTACAGTATAATATAAAACATATTAAATGATGCAAGGCTATCCACCCTGTGTCCCCCACCTCTTCTGTGTCCAATTACCTTTCCTCTGTGTTCCTCCACCTCTTCCTCATGTCTTCTTGGTGTACTTACATTTTCCTTCATATCTCCATAATTTTATAATAAAACTTTACAATATATCTCCATTATATCTTCCATGTTTCCCGGTATCTTTCACTTATCTGTTTCCTTTCTCTGTTCCTATGTCCCCCTATCTTCATTGCAGATGCCCCCCTCTCTCGATCTCTACCTGCTCTCTCCTGTGCCTCACATCCTACTTCTCTTGCTCCTCTTACTCCTTGATCCTCTCTATCTATCCCTGTTCCTGCTCCTTTTATTCGTTCTCACTAGTAATTTCACACTGCATCCTCCATCATCACAATGTACCCTCCATCATCACACTGCACCCTCCATCATACTGCACCCTCCTTCATTACACTGTGTTTCCTTCTTCATTACATTACCCACCTGGGCAGCACGGGGGCTTAGTGGTTAGCACTTCTGCCTCACAGCACTAGGGTCATGAGTTCAATTCCCGACCATGGCCTTATCTGTGTGGAGTTTGTATTTTCTCCCTGTGTTTGCGTGGGTTTCCGCCGGGTGCTCCGGTTTCCTCCCACACTCCAAATAATACTAGTAGGTTAATTGGCTGCTATCAAAATTGACCCTAGTCTCTCTTCTCTCTCTGTCTGTCTGCATGTGTGTATGTTAGGGAATTTAGACTGTAAGGTCCAATGGGGCAGGAACTGATGTGAATGAGTTCTCTGTACAGCGCTGCAGAATCAGTGGCACTATATAAATAAATGGTGATGATGATGATGATGATTGTACCCCCTCCTTCTTCCACTTTTGCCCCTTCATCACATTGGGCACCCTTCATTATAATGCTTCCCCCTTGGTTCTTTACTGATCTTTCTATGATCTTCTTTTCTTCTGTCTTCTCTTCCTCTTCCTCATTTCTTCGGTCTTCTGGCTCTTCTCTTTGCCAGTCCTCACTGACAGTGTCGGGATGTGATGGCATCAAGCCTGACAGTCAGTGAGAAATGAGCAGGCAGGAGAGAGGAGGAGGACGTCATCGGCACCAAGTAAGTATTTACAGGGCTGGTGGACAAGCGCTCTGCCAGCCATGGCTGCCTGCAAGGAAGTGGGGTGAAGAAGTGCCAGTATGTTATACCGGCGCATACTGCCCAAGTTCAAGCACTGCACCTTATCAAATTTCTCTACACTTACTAAAGGTTCACTAGACTCAAGAAACCAACAGTGATTTACTCCAGAGACTCCTTTACAACATGACGATTTATTGCATGCCAATATTGGTTAAGAGAATCGCTTAACTTTACATTAATCCTCAAAAATCATAAGTGTAAAGCCACAGTGTCCTGTGTCTGTATCATGCTACGGCTTCCGTCAATTTAAATGTTGTTACAATATGGAAAGAATTGATCTTAAATGTTTACATTGATTGTGCTTGTCATCTGCTGTGTGTGTGTGTTTTCTTGCTCTTCATCTCTTTCCAAAAGCACCTTTTCTGTGGTATACTGCTCTGCTGATTATATCTCATTTCCTGACTGCCAATCTTGATAGTCTCTGCATGTTTGTTGTTATTGCAGGTCGTTTCATACATGTATCCTTGGCCTTTTCAGCACAGTATTGCAAATGACTAACACCACTATGCAAGTCTCACAGTCTGCAGAAGCCCTGGATGCGACTTCAACCCTCTGTAACATACACTTGATCTTACATTGTCTGTCATATAATGCCTATTTCTGATTTAAAAGGAGTTAGTAATTTTGCTACATAAACAAGCACAGGTCACTCGCAAACTCTGAGGCCTTGATTATGCATACATGCCAACTTTTAAAATTTCTCCCCCGGAGGAGATCCGGGGGAGAAGTCATGTGACTAGGAGGGGGCATGGTGACGTTGTTGCGTCACCATAACCCCACCCTCCACAATAAAATGCCGAAATTCACGGCATTGAATAATACAATGCGGGAGATTTGCCTACTCTTCCGGGAGTCCAGGAGCACTCCCCGAAATTCGGGAGCCTCCCTTCAATTCCGGGAGAGTAGGCAAGTATGTGATTATGAGTGAGACGTATGTCTGCTTGCGTAGTGTCTTTGCACATGCTCATAAAGTGATCATACACAACTGTGACTTTTTGGCACTTATGAGTCCTTACACCTGAAGATTCGTGATAGGGAAGGGGTGTTCTAATATAGGCAATTTACAGTAAGTGTGTGTTCGAGCAATTGCGTATGGATTCAGACACTTCATAAGACTGAAAAAGCTATTTCATTTGCTGGTGGTTAGGGGCAGGTGTAAGTAGCAGAAGATGATGAGTGATAAACACCCAAACTGGCGAACTGTTTGTAAATAGAGGTTTTACAAATAATTTGCATACACTTATTGAAACTTTAGTATTGGTTAGGCCATTGATTACCATTTGTTTTGTTTTTTTTATTGTACGCATGTAAGCAAGTTGTTACTGCTGTTCTAACTAAGTCATTCAAGTTTAAATGATTCTTCATAGCAATTGTATTTGGAACATAAAATATAAAAGGTTTTTGTACATGTTCTGAGCATTGTCTGTTTTCAAGCAGGTGCATCCTCAACTCTGAATACAATGCACCTAAACATACACTTGTGTGACTTTTTTAATCACAATTTATGCTTGTGCTTGTGTTCAACCCTGAATCAGTCCATGAATCTTACTTTAACTCCAAACATTGCTAAATAGTTAAACATTTTTTTGAGTTAGACGTTGCCCACCACTACAATACCATCTTTGAGTGTCAATCTAACTGTGGCTCTTTCAAAAAACATAAATATATATCTCTGATTGCCAGATTGAGAAGCGATCTCCAATCTCAAAAACAAATTGCTCATTTATGTATCTCCTAATAGACATTACAATGGTTTAGCATTATTTTTCCGACACTCTTATTAGTTGTCTGACACTCTTAAATATCTTTGTCAATAACATGGATGGCCTATATGTATAACTGAGCCTTCAATCTTTATTTTATCTGATAGACAATTACAAAACCATATTTATGCCGCACTCCACCTATGGGACACTTTTGGGGCTAGGCGTGATTTGATTAGCAACCCTCGCTCCATACACTCATATTTTGGAATTGGGCTTTATCCCTGGTCTATCTACCACACATTTGGTTAAATGGAGGGAATCAGGCATGCCAACTATTGAGAAATTTATTGACAAGACCACTATACGTCTATTTTACTATTTTTTCCTGGCACTGAACACTTTTCTAGACAGATTAGGCATTGTCAAGATCCTTGCTTTCACAACCAGTGACGTGTGTCTCCCCTGGGCCCTTACCTGCTGCCACATCACCTCTATAAGTTTCCTACGCATTGTGGATATCATGACATGTACATTGAGTTTATTGAGCTTACGTTTCTTAAACCAACATACCTGACTCTTCTATTTGATTGATTGTGTGTGATCTTGGCCTCTCTTCCCTCTCGGCACTAATCCTCTGCCACTGTATGACCATCTTTCTGTCTCTTGACTCCGGCTACATTGCTGACTGTTTTTCTGCTTGCTCCATAAACCGTCTGCCTTTTAAATTTACATCTGCTTGCACAAATAGTATAAATTATTACCTCAACTTGAATTGACTACCTGATATTGGAATTAACGTTTGCCTCTACTATTTATTCATCTGCAGTTTTGAAATCCGTTTGAAACTCTCTGCCAAAATAATTCTAATTTTAAGCAGACTCTGACCTACATTTATGGTGTACTTAGCTGTGACTCTACTACACCCAAATGCTCTCATCAACTAGCATGTGACAATGTTTTAAAAAAAGAATTGATGAAAGCAATTTGGGTTGTAGTTTGGAAGTCTACTTTTAGGAGTGCATCATCCATAATTCACAAAGAGAGGACTATCGAGATTTGCTGCTATCTAACCCTGTCTTGTCTTTCGAGGGTATTGTATGGTGGGATTTAGTTTTACTGTATATGCTGGTCTTGTGACTCCCTGTTGGAAGGAGGTAGCCAAGGTGCTGATAAAGATCTTGGGCCTGATTCATTAAGGATCTTAACTTAAGAAACTCCTTATTCCAGTCTCCTGAACAAAACCATGTTACAATACAAAGGGTGCAAATTAGTATTCTGTTTTGCACATAAGTTAAATACTGACTGTTTTTTCATGTAGCACACAAATATCAACTTTAAATTTCAGTGTACAAATAAGCTATCAAGTATTTGTGTGCTACATGAAAAAACAGTCAGTATTTAATTTATGTGCAAAACAGAAAACTAATTTGCACCCCTTGCATTGTAACATGGTTTTGTCCAGGAGACTTAAATAAGAAGTTTCTTAAGTTAAGATCCTTAATGAATCAGGCCCCTTGTTTCCAAATAAATCCTATTCTTACGGATGTTTGTTAGTAACGTTTACTAGCCTCCAGATTTGCCTTCACGGGTGCTTGGTTGAAATCACCATTACCCACACTCTTGGAATTTCAAAGTATGTATCAATATAAGATCCAAATGACAACTTCTCAATTAAACTAAGTTAATGATATGGTTAATGACATGGATGCTGTGTATCCAATATAAAGCAAGTCCTCTTACTTCTTTAGAACCTTGTTGATCATTTTGTTTTATTTCTTCCTTTCTTATCTTCTTCCTCTTCTCTTTTGTTTGCTTGTGAAATTATAATTTCTCTTTATGCCGTGTAGACTAACTTCGAACACAACTTGCATGTAAGTTGTGTATTAAAAATGAGCACGGAACTTGAGCGTTGTTCCGCCCATATTTAAATCTAAGTATATTTCAAGATATATTTCCATTTGGTACCTTTTTTTTTAATTTTCTGACAGATGTTGCAAAGACAACTACATTCAACCATGTGGAAACCTATCTCTAGGTGAAACGCGTAGGGGGACAGCATTCATTCGATATTTGTTTTAGTTTTCATCTACAAGTGACCTTTACTTCTGGTCGCAGGAAAATGCAGAACTAAGTGCTACCATCACGGTAAAGCCGCGAGCGGACTCTGGTGATTCACGGGACACTTACTCAGAAAATCTCATGTGCACAAGGTCGACTGGGAAAGAAGCCGTAAAGGAGACAATAAGAATTACCCATTATTCAACCGACTATTGTGATACAAATGTAATACTGAACTGGATTAAAAAAAGCTCAGTTCTTTTTTTTAACCAAGTTAGCGTTCTGCGTACTACAAAGAGGAATCCAACCTGTACTCTTATATTACAAGGAAAGACCTTTGCAAACAAAACTCATATTTAAGCTTGACCTAATACCGCTAAACCATTGACTATAATTTAATACAAACACTGAAACATCGGTGGATGCATTTATTTATTTGTTACAGCTATTGGGTACATTCATTAATGTGTTATTTATGTGTTGTTTATATAAAAATGCCATTTCTGTAAAATAATCTTATTATGTCTTTACAGCCTCAATAAATAATACTCAGCAGGATTTACATCATGTTCTACATTTGCCTTTACCCTATAGATCCAGAGAACACTTATTACAAGATACATAGAGATACATAGGTGATAGGGATCACCACCTGCATCTGTTTTGCTGTTTTACAGTTCTCTAATCCATCTAACGTTTCCATTTGAATCTGGGTGTACTTACGCTCTGCCTAAGCTGTATTTACTGTATGTAGAAAGACAAAAACAGACTGCAGTATACGCCCGAGTGCATGTGCATTATTAGATCAAATCAGAACGCATAAAAAAATATATATTATGCGATAAAAGAACTCTTAATAATATAATTATCAATAAAAATATGGAATTTAAAAAAAAAAATGTATATCTTTTTTTTAAACGTTAAATACATTAATAAAGATGCTTTTAATACGTACGTTATAGTCTATCTTGCATATTTGGTGTTAGCCAGTGCCATGCATATGTGTAATTTTTAAAATAAAGACCATGCCATTTTCAGTCAACAATATCAGTCGGCACTTAGACCTGCTCTGATTGGCTACTTGCATAAAGATCCCACAAAGGGGTATGAACAAACTTCTTTGTACCAAGAAAAAGAAAGCAGATAATTGGAATGTATTGCTAGGTGGTGTATACTGATATTGTGGTAAAGAGAAGATAACTATACCAACTGAGTTGATATAGATAGACAATATTGAAACAATAATTAACAATTGTAATATTGCAGTTCTGTAATTCTTAACTAACGCATTTCGTCAACACAAGGTTTCTTCAGTGGGTTTTCATATCAACGTGTTTGTAGCATACAAAACTCACCCTTACAAAGTGCAATGATGAATTCCACTATTATTTCTTCATACTGTTACTTAACTTCCTGATGAGTTCTTATCTTTCACAGTTTCATAAGTTTGTTCATTATCATCTATGAAAATCAAATCTGAAAATAAGCAGCACCTTTTACAACATGTAAGGTCAATGGTGAAAGTGCAAAGCACCCACTTCCTGCTGTGCTTACACCATCTGTGCTTAGAATGGCACAGGTACACCCACATTTACAGGGAAGTGCATGGATGTGTGGCCCAAGATGATCACATTTGCGAGGATGCATCTTCTTCTTGATACCTTCCTCATCATCATCAACATTTATTTATATAGCGCCAGCAAATTCCGTAGCGCTTTACAATTGGGAACAAACATTAATAAAACAATACTGGGTAATCCATACAGACAGAGAGGTAAGAGAACCCTGCTCACAAGCTTACAATCTATGGGACGATGGGAGTTTGAAACACAAGGGCACGTGCTACATCATATTGCACATTGGACCAGCTAGAATGCAAAGGTAAAAAGTATTGAGTGGGCTGTGTAATCAATCAGACAGCAATGTTGGTCAGAGGGTGCTTGTCTTGTGTTAGCTGGGTAGAGGGTGGTAATAGGGTAACCTAGGGAGATTAAGATGCTGGTTGAGGAATATCATAAGCTTGTTTGAAGAGGTGGGTTTTCAGAGAATGCTTGAAGGTTTCAAGACTAGAGGAAAGTCTTACACTGCGAGTGAGGGAATTCCACAAAGTGGGTGCAACCCCAAAAAAAACCTGTAACCGAGTATGGGAGGATGTGATGAGAGTGGAAGAGAGGCATATATCTTGGGCAGAACGGAGGTTTTGAGTCAGGAGATATTTTGAGACAAGTAAGGAGATGTATGTCGGTGCAATTTTGTGGATGGCCTTGTATGTTAGTAGAAGAATTTTATATTGGATTTGTTGAAATACAGGCAACCAATGTAGAGACTGACAGATTGGCTTAGCAGAGGAAGAACGGTTTGCAAGGAAAATCAATCTAGCCGCTGCGTGCAAAATAGATTGTAGAGGTTCAAGTCTGATTTTGGGAAGACTTTGGTTGATAAACAGTATATCTTTTGAAGTCTAGTTTTGTATAGACACATTGTTATAATCCTTTAAAAAACAGCTATATCTTAAAAAAAAGTTTTTACATTTTGCATGAATGTAGGTATGCTATTCTTACAATTAGATAAATATATATAATATATATAAGGTTTGGAGAGTGGTGCAATAATGAGTGTCTGCAGGCAACAGTAAAGCATGGTGGAGGTTCCTTGCAAGTTTGGGGCTACATTTCAGCAAATGGAGTTGGGGATTTGGTCATGATTAATGGTGTTCTCAGTGCTGAGAAATACAGACAGGTACTTATCCATCATGCAATACCATCAGGGAGGAGTCAAATTTATTCTGCAGCAGGACATCGACCCCACACATACAGCCAATGTCATTAAGAAATATATTCATCGTAAAGAAGAACAAGGAGTCCTGGAAGTGATGATATGGCCCCCACAGAGCCCTGATCTCAACATCATCCAGTCTGTCTGGGACTACATGAAGAGACAGAAGGATTTGAGCAAGCCTACATCCACAGAAGACCTGTGGTTAGTTCTCCAAGATGTTTGGAACAACCTCCCTGCCGAGTTCCTGCAAAAACTGTGTGCAAGTGTACCTAGCAGAATTGATGCTGTTTTGATTTAGATTTCCCTTCTGTTGACTTTGCATTTTATTAATTGATAAAAATAAAGTATTAACACATCTATTTTTGACAGCATTTCAACTTTGCAGCATTTTCTCCACACCTACCTAAAACTTTTGCACAGTATTGTGTGTTCGTGTGCATGTGTATGTATGTGTGTGTGTGTGTGTGTGTGTATATGATATATGTATCTGTATGTGTATATATATATATATATATATATATATATATATATATATAGCGCTATACATACATAAATTATGCATATGAACATGCATAATATATTTTATTAAAACAATTACTTATCTAGAAACAGTGGAGTCAATCTATACTTTCCATGGGATGCCTTTTGTATTATGGCAAATGTAATATGTACAGTGTAAGACGACTCATGTAATGAAGATAATCTCAATGTCCCAGGCGTCGTGATTAATTTAAGAAATTAAATGAAGCTAGTCGAGCTGTATTTTTGAAGAAACATTGAAAGATGCATATTAACAAAGGGAGTGGTTCTCAAGTTGAAATAGGATAGAGTTTGAATCCTCATCACAAAATATCCATTATACTTATTATCTTCTGATAATATAAAAATGTTATCAACCTGCTAACTACAAAGAGATCAATTTTCAGGAGGATCATTCCTCTTTGGCATGAAGAGTGTGAGAGCATAATTTTCCCAGCAAAAGTGCAGAAGTTGGAAATATATGCACACTCAGACAGAGACATGTCTGGAATAACCCTCTGAAATCCTCATGCTGTAGTGTAGCTAATCCATGTTCCAATAATGTTTAGCGCAAAGTATAAGTTGGATATATAGGTAGTAAGAGAAGAGAATGAGGCTTAAAATGCACTATGTTCTTAAGTGGTTTTCTCCTACAACTGCAAATAGCATTATTTTCAGAAAGATACACTTAAAATCAAATTGATTTGAGGAATTAGATAATAAGACCTGCCAGGTATATGTCACACAGCTATACTATACAGCATGCTATTACAAACTTCAGGCAGTGTGCACAAAAAGTATACTATACTGCTGTTAGAGGTAACATTTCAGCCATCAAAGATAGATAACAATAAAGTATTGTGCATTAGTGAGAATTGTAAAAGATTTACACATTTAACTTGTAGTCTTTCGACCAAACACTTAGCAATGTGGACATCACTAACCTTTTTATTGTCACAGGATTTTGCATAATTTCGTACGGCCAATTCGGCAGCAAATTGTTGGCTTGAATGAATTCTAGTAATCACTCTTTTCTGTATCTACGTGTCTTCCAGAAAGGTTCGACTCCCTTTCAACAGGTAAGTTCCAAAAGATCAGCAACATGATAATGTCCACAAAACTCCAGCTTAAATAAACAGAGTTTACGAGAAGGGCTTTCTCAGCAGAATATGCTTACATTTGGAACAACCGCCCTCATTAAAATCCTCATTAACTTCCGCCTAACTTTCAATCTCTTAGGAACTGGAACATGCTTAAAACTCACATGTAAGAGTTCACCAAAACTGTTCATTGTCAATGTTTCTAAACCCCTGGTAGGTGTTTCAATGAAAACGATTATTTGATTGATTGATTGATTAGGATTCATTGATCGGTTGAATGATTGAACAACCAGGCAATATTGTACAATGGTTATAACTTCATGCAGATCATCTGTCCAGCCTATCAAGCATACTGAAAACTTGTTAGGCTTAAAAATGAGCAAAATAAATAGACATGGAGGTAAATGTATTAAGTAGCGATTCTACCAAATCGCCGATATTCGGTGACATTGCCAGCATAATTTTAAACACCAATGGGAATAAAGTCAAGTTTTGCGACTTGGTAGAATTAATACTTAATACGTTTACCCCTTAGTATGGAATTTGCCCAATTTGGGCTATATTCAGGGTCTTGAATCAAGTTGAGATACAATTTAAAGTAAAATCACTCGTAACAGATTATTTGATAAACTTGATTGCTAAAAATTGTAGTTTAAACTCATTTTAAAAAGCAAATTGTATAATAAAAATAAAGGAGATTCCAATTAAAATGAACATATACATTATAAAACACCTGCTTCCCCATACATGTCTTTTCCAACTGATTTTACTGTTTGAACTCAAAACAAGAGATTTGAAGATTGATTAAATGAAAATATAAGTATTGGTCCAATGTTGTATATACCCTTCTGGAAACAGATCTTTCATATGTAGTTGCTGTGTTTTGGCTTTTTTTTAATATCCCTACATCCAAATAAGATTCTTCAAGGAACATATTCATAAACTGTTGTGTTTTTATGTGAGCAAAGACATGTGTGGTCAAACAGTTGTGGCCATGATCCCAGCTAAATGGGTGCATAGTTGAGTGCATGTGTAGTGGAGTTTTGGAGAAGAGGCGGAACTAGTGAGCTGTGGGCCCAGATGCAGGAAGGGGAAGGGGAAGGGGGGGTGGAGGGAACCGGGGCCCCGACCATATGCATCTGCCATGCAGCGGGCCCTATTATCTCCATGGGTTCCGGTGCACCAGCCCTGCTTCACCAATGGTAGGTCCACCACTGTGTTGGTGGATGAAGGTTATGGCTTGTTTGGTCCACAGAAATTCCTCCAATGAGTGGCCCTAGAATCATCCTAGAAAAGAGTTTCTTGCCTGTCTTTAGAGCCTTGATCCTGATTCATTCTTTGTTTTCAGACAGTCCTCATAAGCAAAACCGAACTTCTTTTTCTCCATTAGGGACCCTTCTCAATATCCTGGCTTGGCTTCATTTACAAAATTGCAGCCTGGAGACTCCCTAGGCCCTGGACTACCCTATGGCCATTTCACAGATAATTCTGTAGTTTGAGCAGAATACATTGCAGCTTCTATTGTAAAATGACATTACTTGATTTTAATAATCTCCTCAGTTTATTTTTGTTTGCTGGTGAAACAGAATAAGTTTGGCATACACATTGTACAGGGAAAGTGTCACTTATATAGCTCTGCCACCTCTAGGCACAGATCAAGGGCTAGATTTACTAAGCTGCGGGTTAAAAAAAGTGGGGATGTTGCCTACCAATCAGATTCTAGCTGTCATTTTGTAGAAAGTACTAAATAAATGAAAGCTAGAATCTGATTGGTTGCTATAGCAACATCCCCACTTTTTCAGACCCGCAGCTTATTAAATCTACCCCCAAATGTGCCTAATTCTAAAGCCAAAGCTGACAACAGTATCTGCTCTCTTTTAGTGAAATGTCGTTAAATAGGGCACTCTTTAGCAGGGGCGGATCTAGAAAAATGCTGTACCCGGGGCGATTTAGGGGGCGGGCGGGTGATTTAGGCCTCGCCCCTTTCTAGCATCTTAGGCTGCCAACGGCTGCACACTATGTGCAGGTCCGTCCAGCCATGACAGGCAGGGACAGTGTGCTGCCCGGCTGCTCTGATTGTGTTTTAAACACAGTCAGAGCAGCCGGGCAGCACACTGTCCCTGCCTGTCACGGCTGGACGGACCTGCACATACTGTGCAGCCGTCGACAGCAAGTGTCTGCTAGGGGGGGGGCGATCACCCCGATCGCCCCCCCGTGGATCCGCCACTGCTCTTTAGCTGCCTATAGATTTCAGTACCAATTGCAACGCACATAATAAAAAAACACACAATTTTATGTGGATTTTATATCTATTATCTTACATGAACCTAAAACGTAGCCATAGGCGAGAGAGCTGTTTACATAGTTTATACAAGAATTAAATTAAATCAGTTCTGTTATTCTTCATTTGCAAATTATATTATAAGACATCTTCAGTGACTGTTTGACAAAGCAAGTAAAATCACATTTATACATGTACGGCTAGAAAAGTTTAATTTTCACTAAGCTACCCAATTTACACATTTTATCAGATATATTCCGTTAACATATAATTGTATTTCCAGCTAGAGTTTTTTTTTTTTGTCAAGCTAAAATAGTTTTATAGTTGAAATGAAGGCTTTGGCAGTGATACGTTTAACGGAACCACTCTTGTTTAAGAACATTATTAAACATAGTTCTAGAGATTGTGTCATTTGCCGTATGTCACTTACATTGTCTTTTGTTTGATATTGCAGTCTATACAGATGGAGCTATCTGATTCCAAAGGAAATGTCATTTTAACAGATTTAAGTGAATCCTGGATTTAGTTTGGTATTTGGTGCAATCTTAAAGGATTTTAGTAAGATTCAGTTGTGACCCAACACTTAGGGCTAGATTTACTAAGCTGCGGGTTTGAAAAAGTAGGGATGTTGCCTATAGCAACCAATCAGATTTAAGCTTTCATTTATTTAGTACCTTCTACAAAATGATAGCTAGAATCTGATTGGTTGTTATAGGCAACATCCCCACTTTTTCAAACCCGCAGCTTAGTAAATCTAGCCCTTAGAATTCAGCCAATCAAATCTGAATTCAAGACTCCCTGAAATTTAGTGTCCATTACACAGTCATCTCTTCCATGAGTTAAAATGATATCAAGATAGGCCCCTTCCATCATCATCATCATCATTTATTTATATAGCGCCATTGATTCCGCAGCGCTGTACAGAAAACTCATTCATATCCGTCCCTGCCCCATTGGAGCTTACAGTATAAATTCTCTAACATACACACACTCACACAGAGAGAGAGAGATACTAGGGTCAATTTTGTTAGGAGCCAATTAACCTACCACTCTGTTTTTGGAGTGTGGGAGGAAACCAAAGCACCCAGAGGAAACCCACGCAAACACAGGGAGAACATACAAACTCCACACAGATAAGGCCATGGTCGGGGATTGAAGTCATGACCCCAGCGCTGTGAGGCAAAAGTGCTAACCACTTAGCCACCGTGCTGCCCGTACGGCATAGCACTCAATTGTCAGGTCCTATAGCAAACTTTAGGGGTGGGAACCCAGCGATACTGGACCATCTAAAAAGGAGGCCGAAGTTCTGCTCCTCTTAGCATGTGCAGGGGGCAGGCACATGTACAGTGAGCGGAAAACCCAAAGGAGGCTTTACTGCGTAGTGGATGGACCAACATTATCGCCCAACTCCCCACCCCCCCCAGCCGGGCCCTAAACCAGCCACACGGGCTGCTCCAATGGTACTTACACCACTGTGTGAAAATCAGAGTTTTTATATTTAATTCTGTATTTAATAAAAATAACAGGATTTGATATTTGATAAAAGTATAAAATATGAAATGGGTATGTCCCTAATAATTTTAACAAAACAAAAAAAGCATTTGAAGAACGTGCCAGAAACATTTATATAAAAAAATGTCCAGACCCTTTTGGTTTGTAATAGGATAACTTGAAAATAATAGTTCTTCATTTTTCGACTGCTTTATGGTTGAAATACAGCTAGTATGACAGCTCTGAATGATAACAGTTGGCTGTTTTGTCAAGGTCTGCTGTAAATGAATCTGAGATTCTGAGAAAGTGTAATAATAGTATTAGGGTAATAAATTTCTTTTGTTCCATTTCTTATTGTTGACATACCCGGAAAATAAATTGGGTCTGCGATTTTTACGTCCCAGCTTCCGAAAATGTAATAAGTCCAATAAACATAGTTTTTTTTTTAAGTGTTTTAGGTGCATTAATAAAACATGTTTTAATATAGTATAACTACAGAATGTTGGATTGAGCTTTGTGATTGGCACATGACACTAATATAAGTTATTTCCAAATGCGGGGGACGTACAACTTTATTTTTAGGATACGCGATAGATTTTTTTAGGGCTTCACACTGTTTTCATTGGCGATATTTATTTGAGGGGTTGAGCTGTATTGTTTTCATTTTCATGGCATCTTTACAGATTTTTTTTTCCAAACTGACACATTTTCTTTGTAGTTCTTGCAAAGTAATTTACTCAGTAGTCATGTAATATAGGTCTCACTAGTGATGAATTCAACAGACTATAGACTCTGTAATATTACAATTTATATTTTTGATTTTTTTTCAGGCACCGCAAAATATACCTGTTTTATTAATCTTTGTAGAGGTACAACCACCAACCAAAATTCAGAACAAACAACAGAAGGGGAAAGAAGATGGCTGGATAAATTGTATCTGCCTGTGGGTTCCACGTCTGTGCTTTCCGCCCAGTCCTGAGTTCACCATTCTGTGCCACGGTTCTGAGATCCTAGTCCCTGATTCCAGTTTGTTCTGTTCTGAGTTTCCGTGTGTTTTCTATCTGAGTTCTTATTAGTGGGATCCAGGCTCGTGTGCCTGACCACAGGTGCCGGATTGAGTTCCTATGAACAGTTCCATCCCGTAATTACACCGGATTCCAGTTCAGTACTCAGGCAGAGACTACGGTCCTAGACTTCTATACTGCTTGTGCTACTCTGGGTACTTTAGATGAGCAAGGTCTCAAGGTCTCCAGCATCTGTTTCAGTCTTGCTTCACCTAGCCCCAAGGGTCCCGAATCGGATCGAGAAATACAGACGACCGTGACATCTTGTCTGTTCAAATTAGATGGAATTTGGTTCGGTAACAGCAGTTAGTATGTTGACTAGTGCAGCTCGTAGATCAATTAATAGGTGACGGGGATGATTTGCTATTGTTCTGCTGAAGTCTAACTTTGGGTTTGGGTAGTATCACCTATAGTAAAGTCTCAATTATAATAGTATTCAATGCTTCCTATTTCCATCATTATTAAAGATTATGGATATGTCACACACAGTAAATGGTGGGCATGCACACATTTTTGGTGGGCATGCCATAGGCAAACCGAAGGTGGCACACATTTTTGGTGGGCATGCCATAGGCAAACCGAAGGTGTGTGGGAGGGGGGGGGGGGCAGCTCTGCTTGAAAAATGAGAACTGTGTGCACCTAGAGAAAATCAAATCCATCTCGCTCTAAGGTTAGGACTTCCTCATCATTTATATCTAAGAGTTATTTATAAAATTCAGAATGAGGGGGTGCTCTCACAACCAGAGTAACTATCAGGAGAGAAATGGTGAAAGGAATCACCTTAAGAGATTGTTGATTGAGGCACTCCAGTCCCTTGGAAGATATTTATTTAAGAACAAACTTTATTGAAAATTTATTAAAAATTGATGTGCCAGATAACATCATAGTCGGCGAATATTAAAATAGAGAGGTGATGGAAAATAAAGATAAGTGATAGAAATAATTAAAAATACCCTTCCGGGAAGCCGGTGGTCACAAAATTGTGACCCTTATGATTTATTGGGAAAGATACCCATAATTATGGACATTGTATCAGTGAGATTCAAAATAAACCAATTTATTGGGATTCAATTATATTCCCTATGTTCATCGATACATAATATGTCACATATAGCCAGCAGGTGTGTCCACTCTAAATTGAGTAATTGTAGTGTAAGAATGCACTTGTAGGGTTTATAATTTATCAAAAACACTCAGGTATAGTAGTCTGACATAGACATACAAAGGAACTTAAGTAAATATATATAGTTCCAAAGACTCAGGATTGGTACTCTAATCTAGTACCCTCTCATACAGTGTGTAAGAGAGAGGGATTGACTAGGACATGACCACAGAGGATTCCTTTCTAACACATATCTGCTACATAGGAGATTAAGTCAGTTCTACCTATAATAATATAGCTGGTAAGGATCTGATTAGCGATATGAAGGAACCTCAAATCTCCTCTTGTTTGTCAGACAAAAATGCCCTGGTGTTAAAGCCCTAAACAAAGCGCACTGCTAGGTTCAAAATTGTAACATTAATAAGAGTGTGACACGATCGCGGCTAACTCCGCTGACCGGCTTCACACTTCCGGGTGTGTGACGTCACGCGTCACACGTGACCCGACGTACGTTTCGCCGTAATCGGCTTAGTCATGGGAAATTCTGTGTGCACCTACCAGTAGTGCACGCAGCGTTTCCCGTGTATATTATGGGGATAGGAAGAGTTGGAGAGCAGCCAAGCACTGTCTAAAATTATAGCCATGCCCCCCATGCATGCTGGTCACGCCCACTGGCGGCGTGGTATGGAAACCCCCCTCTACATATCCTGCGTTTGCCCCTGCATGTACAATGCGGAAAAAAAATTAACATGTGCCAAATCTACATCCAACTATAAATAACCCTATTTTTTTAATATTTTTTACAGGACGCACAGATATGTTAGAACATGTTTTTAACACACTATTGATTCTTTTTATTGAGTGCTATTGAGAGGAGTCCTGTAGACTTGCTGTACAGAGAGACATCAATTTCATATTACACCAAGCTGAAAACTCTTCTCCTCTGCTCTCCCCTCATTGATACATGTGATTTATACTGAAAGTTACATTCTATAACACACTATTAAATTCCCGTGGTGTGTGCCATATGCATCCTGAGACTGGAAGCTTTTCTCTAAAAAAAAAAAAAAAAAATGACCAAAATGATGTCATGCTGACAGCTTACATTGATATTCCCGGTTGTTTTTCTTCTTTGTTGCTCCAATGTCACCAGTCACTGACTTTCAGAAACTTTAGTTGTGAGTGATAGACGATCGTATTTTTAGAATATTGAAACTTTCAATTTCTAAAACTTGCTGTGCAGGCACTAAATTCACACATTCTCTAATAAATATCAGAGCTCTAAAACATGATGGAATAAAATTATAAAATGTATGTTGCCAATCATAGTATTTATGGATGGAATACAGTATATTAGAAGACTTGGCATGATTGACGAACAACACGTTTATTCAAATACTCCATGTTAGCATATATATGAGTATGTGTAATGGATGTAGTATAATAAGTAATATATAATATAATGATCATAAAGTGTTACTTGTCATTAGACCACACCCCCAAGCTATTTTATTGTGAGGATTGTCTCATCTCTGTTAGATTGACGGGAGAGCTCCATTAGGAAATAATGTGTTTACAGAGAATAGAAAGTAAGTAATGGAACTATACTAAATGGTAAACTCTGTCTTACTAGCACCTTCACAAAAACTAGGTAAAGTCCAATAACAATAATATTTACAATACAGTATCTTTTACCATTGTCCACTTCAAACCTCTGACATTGGTTGGATGAATGTGTGCTTTGTATGTGACCCTCCATTATGATAAAAAATTCTAGTCATCATCATCACCATTTATTTATATAGCGCCACTGATTCCAAAGCGCTGTACAGAGAACTCACTCACGTCAGTCCCTGCCCCATTGGGGCTTACAGTCTAAATTGCCTAACACACACACACACACACACACACACACACACACACACACACACACACACACACACACACACACACAGACTAGGGTCAATTTGTTAGCAACCAATTAACCTACCAGTATGTTTTTGGAGTGTGGGAGGAAACCGGAGCACCCGGAGGAAACCCACACAAACACGGGGAGAATATACAAAATCCTCACAGATAAGGCCATGGTTGGGAATTGAAATCATAACCCCAGTGCTAACCACTTAGCCACCGTGCTGCCCATTAACCTCATAAACATTAAAATTGACCCTGACAAAATGGAAACATTGGATTTCCACCTGGAAATTTCAATGCGTATTTGATTTTTTATCAATAAAACAGTTTATTCCCTTTATTAGGCTAATTATCCCTCTTTTATATCTGCTATCAAATCCAACCTCTCCCAATAATATAAACTGAAACACTGCTCTGAGTATTTAATCAATAGAGGTGGCAGAAAAAAACAACAGCAAAGCACATAAAACATCAATTAAATTCCACTGATAAAACCTCTTAATTCAATCAGACTCTGATTCGTAAGAGCGATGTCCAATAAAGGTTTTTTAGACATATTCCAGTTGTAATATTGGTAAAATCTAAACGCCCAGATTCATGCAACATTTGTCATTTGTTTGCAGTTCTTAGTTTTGTGCCTGGGAGGGATCTTACATATCTTGGATGGGCCCCATCAATTTGGTTACAATTAACAGAATATCTGCTAGACCATTAATGGTATTTGAACACCTCTGTCGTAGCTCTCCCACTTCTAGAGGTCTTATATCCTCCTTTTACCATATAATGTTATCTTCCACCACCTCTAACAAATCATCTCATGAACGCTCCTGGGAACCAGACCTTGGAGAGGAACTGGACTCTGAGGACAGGTCAGATATTTGTACTAGAGAAGCAAAATCCTACATTAGCATATGAGTCAAGAAGAATGCTTATAAGCTTCTGTTTGGATGGTACCTAGTTCCAACGAAACTACACAAAATCGTTCCCGGGGCTCCCCCCTCTGCTGGTGAGGTTTTCAAGATTCTGGCTCTTTCCTCCACATATGGTGGTCCTGCCAAGTCCTGCAGATATTCTGGTCTGGTGTTCGGGACATCATTCTCATTCTCACAAACACTATTACCCCCTTCCTCACTAAATATGTGCTGCTTCCTCTAGCATCTCCAGATCTTCCAAAACATCAAAATAGGCTTGTCAGACAAATTCTGAGCACTGCTACGTGCCTCATAACCAAATCCTGGTAAATTGCTGCTCATTCTACACTGGCAGAGCTCTAGAGCAAGATTTGGTATGCATATGAGTTAGAACTAATGATGAGTATTTTATGCAACTCATCTATCTCATTCTACAAATCCTAGAGTCCTTGAATGCAGTTTAATAATGCTCTTCCCTCCATATTTTAATTGCTTTGCTCCCTTACTGCAGGAAACCCTTCAATCCCTTTTAGTCTTCTCTCTGTCCGAGAGACTCCCCATCTCCTCCCCTTCCTCTCCTCACTCTCTACTCCCACTTTGTATTAACAAAAAAAAAAAACAAGCATCATACCACCCCCTTCTTTTCTGCATACTGTTCCTTTTGTTTTATTTTTATATATGCTGTCTCCATTCCTCTGCGAAGGATGTGAATTCACTTTTGTTTACCACCTAATTGAATTAGTTTTTTACTTTGATGCTATTAATAAAAATTATTTAAAAAAAAGAAAACTCTAGCTATGCAAATACATTCATTAATCTAATGCATGAGTGCAGGAACTGAAGGATCATGTGAAATGAATGGTTCCAACCAGGACCGGTGGTAGCACTGTGGCACTGTGTCCACCCTCGCTGCTTCTTATCTTAGCACCAGGGAGGTGGGGGGGTGGCGGCTCCTGTTTTTCAGACTGGACTACAGTGCCACAGTGCCGCAATCCCAGCCTATCACAGACATGGAGGAGCAGCTACACAGGTAAGAAGCTTCCGGCCGCTACTCCTTCATATCAACAGCCAGTGCTCAGTGTGGGAGCTCTGCAGGGACGTTTAGAAAAACATCCGAGGTTAGCTATTAATAGTGCTGGCCTTGCTTCCAACACTATGGCTGACCACACTCATGTGCTGATATGGGTTGGTCACACACAACCGGTGAGCACGATGCTGTTATCAGTGCTGTTAAGGGGGTAATGTAAGTATGCGCCCATTGGCAATGTACAGCGCTTTGCAAAGTACATTGACCATGCCTGCATACTTACATTACCCCCTTAACAGTACCGATAACTGCGTCTCGGTTGCCGGTTACATCATGAACTGTTGCCACCGTCTTCAATTGTCGCAATGCCTTCAAGTCATTGGTCACAGTAGTTGGGAAGGAGCCTGGTTGGGAAGGAGGCGTTTGCTCTGAACACGTCGGGGTAAGTCTTATCGGGGTAGTCAGCATCGATTTGCTGACTACCACCGATATCATTGGCCCAATATTATCATTTTGGTGGCCCCAAAATAATCAGCTGGTTCAGCGATTATCTGATCAGACTCACTCATTATATCCACATAACATGCGTAGCCAAATTGGAAGGTGAGACTATGGCCATACAAATAGGATCGGGTCTTGGCTGGCTCAATTCCAGCCCTATAGTGAAAAGATTTAAACAGAAAACAAGAATCTGATAATGCTGGATACAGATATAGTATTACTTAAAAGTGTTGTAAGGTTAAGTAGATAAAAATAAGCCTAAAAAACAACATTAGGTGAAGTTAAACTACCTTGTTTTGGGAATTACTACTTTAATATCTGATTGCTTGCTATGGCTACTAATTGCTGCTAAAGTTCTGTGCTCACCCTTCTTCGGATTGTAAATAAAATGTATCTTGAACAATATACAGTACTGCCTCTTTATTCTGCCCTCTCTTGCAACCACCAGGCATTTTCTCTGCTTAGTGCATTAAAATAGATTCATTCTATTATATGTCACCGTCTTCATAAAGCCACCATGGCTATCAAACTATAATGCCAGCTTTGGACTGTGTTTTAAGCTGACGTTATAAAGATTTAGCACTGTGTACAGCACAGTACTGAGTGGTCAGGGTCTGCAATCAAGATTTTTAAGCAGAAATGCTGATTTAACACAATTTACCAAGTGGCACTTAATTTTAAATTTGCTAAGGGCACCGGGGTTTACTGCTCCTTATCTTCATGCAAATGACAGTGAACAAGTGTTAATCCTCGAAGAATGTAGATCTTTATGTTGCAGATAATTATTTCTAAAGCGGGTGTATACTATCTATAGGCTTCATTACAGGATACATTTAGTTGTTTGAACACCATTAGCAATATGTGTTTCCTTCCAGGATAACCTCAAAGTGATTTGAGATCCTGTTCGGAGTACAAATGGAGGTTGTGCCCTTTTATATATAGCAGCAACTGCAGACTCTCCGTATCTCATTGTGTTCATTTAATGGTAGGCCAAATGTCATTCCAAATAACCATGAAGTCGTTCACCTTACACCCCGTCTGGTACCTGCTCGCTGTGACTTGTGTTTTGACTGCAGGATAGACTCATTTTATGCTTTTGTGCCCTTGCCAAGCTGTCTTTCTGAAACATAAGGGCTGTATTACGTTCAACATTTGATTATTATTAAAGAAAATCAATTATTTAATTTTGCTATCATACTACGTACTATTATTAGTATTTTAGGCTTTTGTTAACTGGTTTGAAATATATTTTTATATCTTTCTTTTATCTCTGAGTGTCAGTGTCGTTAGGTCCTACACACTCTATCTTTCCCTTGCTTTTCTTCCTTTCTATCTATAATGTATTTCACTCTCTGTTCCTTTGTTATGAGTACAGACATTTGCAGTTGTTCACAGTTTATTAGTGTAACCTGGACATAGGTTAGGGATGAACAAAGCTTTTGTGGTTCAGTTTACACCATAAATCATGATATTGAGCTAATATGTTTTTAGTGAATCAATCCATCCAGTTTTATTTTTAAATGGGTCAAACAAAAAGTAGTATTCATCATGTATGTTTATTCTATGTGGTACAAAATAATATTTTAAAAAGAGAAACATGTTCAAAAATATTCCAAATTTTTTTGCAGGGCTACTTAGCGAACTGATTTGCAGGATGAAAAACATTAATATTCAAAGAAGCTGGAGTTTTTCTAAAAGGTTTTGCTCATCACTAATCCCAGAACGAAGCCTGAAACCCTCAAACGTTTCACCACTGTACTAAACCCACTAGCCTATCATTGTACCCCACATATCAAAGCAGCAATTATCCGTTATGAAATACATTCCATGAGACTAGCACCACTTAGTCTGAGTGGGAGATCTAATATTTAAATCTCACACACAAAATTACTTCCAAGTCAACATGTCACCTAGGTCTAGTGTAACATCCGACCCAAATTCATCTCCAGGAGATTGGGAACAAGATGCCAGAGACACAGCGTGGCAGTGTCACCAGCAGAAGTTAACTCAGTTCCTCTGCTTGGCCTCCTGGGTCTCTCAGGAGACAACAATCCTTCTGGGGTTCATTAGAACCCTTCCAGAGCTGCTGGGAGGACTTCCGGTACTGCTGCTCTCCTGTCCTTGGATTTGGCAATAAAGGTGTAACAGCCTGACATTGTAGTGTCTATCTAAACCCCAGGCTACCAGGTAAGTGCATGTTTAACTATTCCAGTGCTGGACTGAACTCAATAAATAAATAATAAATAATAGTTTTCCACAAGTGGGTCCAGGATAAGGAAAACCCATTAATCACCAGCAAAATAATGCACCAACCCAAATGCTTCACCTTCAACCCCCTACTGCTCAGTAGCAGAACTAATGATAAGCTATGATGAATGTTGGTTGTATGGGAACAGCACAAGGAGCAGTTCATGAAATTGATGGGACCTCTGGGCATTGTCCAAATATAACTGTTGAAACCACTGCTTTTACTCAAGAGCGAGTTTGTACAGTATCTAAACTTTTAATCACTGGTTTGCCTGGAATTATAGAACACTTAAGCTTGGTACACACTAAAGCATTTTCCAACCGACGTGTTATCTACACCGACTTTCCCTTCGACCAAAGGTCCGATAGCTCGGACGATTAACACGTACACTCAAGTCACGTTTTAGACGATTGACGAAAGACCGACCATTTGGGAAGCGACTTTTCACCACCAAATTTTCGTGAGCACAGATTAGAAATTTGTACACAATTAAACAACTATGTAACTATATCCCCAAGAAATTTAAATAAGGGGCAGAGCATGCTCAATAGTACCCACCCCAAGCCTGATAAAAAAAAAAGCAAAGGCAACACGTTTACTTCATACATTCGCTAGCACGTGTACATTGGACGTTCCTTCTCAACAGCAAAAAAATAAATATTTTTACTAATATGGACACTTTTGAAGAACGCCCCCAAAGGAGTCGCAGTTCAAGGAACTATTGGCACTTGGTCGTGAATTCGAAAATTTATACTCACTGCATGATTGTTATGTGGATTGGTTGGAAAATATTAAACAGTATGACCAACCAAATGAGCCGACAATCGACACTTTGGCACGACTTTTCAACCATTGTGTCACTATACACACTAACCCGACTTCCGACCGAATGGTCGTATGTTGGCTGATTTGCCTGATTATTGGACAAAAACGCTTCAGTGTGGACCTAGCCTTACAAAGTCATGACAGAAGTGGCTCAACCCATTTATTCTGTCTTTGGTAACTTCCCCCCTATGCACAGATTTTTAATATGAAAATCTTTGCACCTAAAGTCTTAATATTGACTTCGAACTAGGTAGTTATTTCTGAATCAGACATCTTTATTTATACCATGTGTTGTGATATCCCCAGCAACCTATTTACTTGTACCCTCTGTTTATGGACTGTATTACTTCATTTACTACTTCATTCACCCCCCATTTATCTCTTCATTGTATTCTCCAGGACTCTGTATACTCATTAGAGACCTATAACAAAGAAACGATGCTTAGGAATAAAGTTCCATATTTCCCATTATGGAAACATCTATTTCTATTTTAGCAGTTTGAACACTAATTTTACCTCCCATTGAATAGGAACACTGTGCTTTTATCTACAGTATGGAACGCTTAATCCTATTATACTTGGATACATGCCTACACCTCCTAGTGGACGGGAAACTTGCCAATCATTCAAATAATCAATAGTAGTGAGTCCCTACTAGAACCAACCTGTTCCATTACTCTCTATTTAAATCTCTCACCGAATCTAATATGACACCTACATCCCCGACGAAGCTGCACAGTGAAACGCGTTGGTACTAACACTCACACTTTCTGAAAGTGCCTGTTCAGCTGCCACAGAGATATCCTAACCCTGGAAATAGTGAACGGCCTTTTTTTGTTCTACGTCGTAGCATGCGCACTAGTCCTAGCCGCGGCTAATACTGCTCTACAGTGAAGGTTTCCACATCTGGCTGCTCATACGCTTTGGACCACACGGAGGGATCTCCAAAAGAAACACAGCGTCTCTGCAAAGATGCTTAATTTAGGGTAAGTCTGGTTTACTTTCATACTGCTAGCGTGTGATCTTGGTAGACCTGCCTTCTGCTTTCATTGACCAACAACGTATAGAACTGACAGGAGGTACGCTTATTATTCCTAATACCCACTGGGGAAGGAAGACACCTACGTATTACCATCACTTGATACAATTTCCTGGAGTCCATTCCTTTCTTACCTATAAGAAGCATTCCTCAATATTTAGACTACCACTGAAAACAGATTTTTTTTTATCTATAATTAGTATTTATTTGCTGAACTATCAGTGGGACATTGAGGCTTTTGATACACCACTTGGATTTTTTATCTACCCAGATTTTTTTGCATCTATACTTATAAATATCCATGTATAAAGTACTGAACTATTGAGGATCTTCATCAGATGCTATATATGCACATATAGGATATTGTTTATGAATGTCTATTTAGGCTGCTATTGCTATAGCTGTGTTATATACTATTACACCACCACATGTGCATTGTTATAATAAAGTTTACAGAAGGTCCATGTCTCAAAGTCATATGGTTATAATACATAGGTACACCCTTTGGTTTATATTCTTTGTGCCAAAGGCATACAACACAGATTACTATTATGCCAACATAAAGCTAAATTAATACTTTTATTACCAAATCCCGATCAGCAGTAAGAACGGCAGCGTCTTTTGACGTCATTTGAAATTGCGACCTTTATATCAGTCTTTTTAAAGCGGCAATGCCGATTCTCATACCACCTAACTCTTACACTTAGGCTTAGCGCTAGAGTTAGGGTTAGGAATAACAATAAGGTTAGGTTTAAGGACCCGGTATTGCCGCTTTAAAAAGACTGATATAGAGATCGCAATTTCAAGTGACGTCAAAAGGCGCTGCCGTTCTTACTGCTGATCGGGATTTGGTATGACATTAACGGGGACTTGTGTCATTGTTAAGGTCAGTCATCATTTATTATCAGTCGGGCAAATGAGTTTCGTTTTTGGGGATTCGTTATAGTCACTGTCGCTTACATCACCACCATTAATTCGTACCACACAACCTTCCCTGTGTACTTTTTATTTATTTTTTTAAACATGCTTCACCCTTTAATATGTAGATGATGATAACTTTCTTATTGTGTTCCCTATTTGCATATTTAAAGTGACCCAAAGCTTCAAAATGTAATTGGACAGTAAAGTCAATTATATTCAAATACAGATAGTAAGCACTAAGCATTATCAACACATCATCGTCATCATCATCAACATTTATTTATATAGCGCCAGCAGATTGAGGCACTCAATAAGCAAGTCAAACCACCATGAACATCACGGTTTTATGAGGTTCAATGTACACATCATTGATATGTATACAAATCAATGTGTAATGACCCCAGGTAACATCATGAGGAGCCAAATTACAACAGGTAACTTGTTTGTTTCCATGATTTAAGGGCCTAGAACCTTCAAAAATAGATATGTGTTGGGTTTACTGTTTAAAACAATGTTATGGGGATATTTTATTTCTGTATTGCTTCAATTCAAATAAAGTCACACACATCTACACCGTTTTATTCAATCCCCATTTCTCCCAGCTCAGAAGATTTAATAAATCACATAGAGCATTTTACTCACTTCTGCCTAAGTTCACTTAACTGTGGATAAGTTGCAGCTGAACCTTAGGCCACGGAGAAGAATAATTGCAGACGGAAGCGTACGAAGCAATATCTAAACTGTAAATAAGTTGAACTCACCTGCAGCTGAGTGAGCCTTATGAAATCAGGGAACTGGGGAATAGAGAGGAGGCTCCGGGCAACTTTGTCAAATGTAGACCAATTTCTCTGTTTAAATGTGATTTGTTGGTAAATTGTCCTTTAGTAGTTAAGAAATAAATGTTCTTTAGTTAGGCTACAGGGTTCAGTGTATTGATTTATCAAGGATAGTGGAATATGTAATGAAACATGGAGAGCAATGCTCTACATTTAAGAGTTTGGAGAACAAATAAAACTCGTATATAAGGTCTCGGAAAAGTCATAAGCTCATGTTATGCCTTAGCCAACTTTGGAACTGTAGAAGGTATTGTTGCTATCGGGTTATAAAGTGGCACCTTTATTTTTGAACTGAAGTAGAGGATAGTGAGATGCTAAAATGTTCTGTACACATAATAAAATAACGTTTTAAAAGTGAAGTTCCAATTAGAAACAACTTTACCCAGGCACTGGATGGAGTTTAACCATTTACCAAATGGCAGTGTTCTGTGCCTCAGTAATTAGACCCACTACCATGTAATCACGATGTACCTGGAATAAGTATTTTATTTACTTAGGTAGTTTTTAGAATTTAATTGTTTCACCTTGTTTTAGAGATCTCCCACATTGCCAACACTTAGAGCAGATTGGCGGAGGAGATTTGACGCAGGTCTCTTATGCTGTTCTTAATAAATAAAACAAGGGTATTCTCGTCGACAAGGGTTGCCAATAAGTAAATCTTGTTACAGGGTATAACAACATTAGGTATGATGATCCTTTCATGATTAGGTATCATGAAAGGATCATTATGTAATGGCTATAGTATCATTATCGTACAAGACTTGATGTGAGGAAGCTGCAACATGAAGGCATGAGACATAACGGATTTTGGGGTAAATGTATCAAGCTGAGAGTTTCCAGCAGGCTTGAAAAGTGGAGATGTTGCCTGTAGCAACCAATTAGATTCTAGCTGTAATTTTGTAGAATGTATTAAATAAATGATAACTAGAATCTGATTGGTTGCTATAGGCAACATCTACACTTTTCAAACCCACCGGAAAATCTCAGCTTGATACATTTACCCCTTGGACTTGTTTTGTAAACCCCTAAATGTGTTGCTTCTGAGAGTGGTCACATCCTGTGTACTCCTGGTAATTTTGCCCATGGAGAAAGGGCAGTAGATATATGTATTTAGAGTAGTTGATGGGAGATAAAAATCTTAATATAATCTTCAGCCTACACAATCACATTTGTGCCAATACACGCACAATGTATTTTGGCTACGCTTACACACCCCCTCCTTCCCCTGTTCTGCCTCTTCCATCGTAATGGAACACACGCGGTCATAAGCGCAAGATGCTACTTAGTCTTCATATGGCCGCAACCGTAACTTTGAGCTCATGTGCAGAAGTAAAAAACATATTATACACAACATGACGCAATTTACGTCCAACTCTACAGGACCCCGTATATGTGTGAACCGTCTCAAACCTAAGCAACACATTTAGCATTTCTATATTTTAGAGAACTAGAAGGATAGCACTAATTGCATGAATTATAGAATGTTAGAAATGCATATCTTCATATTTTATCTCTTTCTCTCTATTTATTATCCATAAAAAAGGATATTTATTTTAACACCAAACTATATTGTGGCTTGTGTTGAAAAAATATATTCATTTTATACCAGACCACGATTTACTCTGTCAATGTCCTATGTAGCTTTTATGTTTTTAGAACTGTATTTTATCACTGGCTCTTTTTTATTTTACTTTGCTTCTGCTAATCTTATTTGATGCAGCCTGATTAAAGCGTAATGCTGTTCGGTTTCTATGGGTTAATGCACACACTTTTTTTTATATCTTACTTGCACATCAGCACTACTGGTATTATATACAAATTATTTTGAAATATTGCATGTCCACGTACGCAGCCGGAAAACCTGCAGATCGCTAACGCTGGGTGATATATCTCCTTCTGTTGTCCTGGATGAAATAACTTCTTCCACATGAGCGAACACTCGATGAATTTGTGCATTACATTAATCCCGCTTCCCTCTTCATTTGTGTTTTTCTTCCACTTTCTATTTACAGACACCAACTTGTTCTTTATCACCGTAACTTTCATTCTTCCTATTATTAGCTGTTTGTACAATAATCCCTCATTTCATACAGTAGTTTCTTTCCGCTGTAAGTTACAGACTGGATGTCTTGGAGTCTGGCCCAGATTTTATTACTTTCACCATCTGAGTGCTGAATACAATATTCCTAAAATTTACTTAGTCATTTATGCAAACATTTTATAATTTTTATGTACTTGCTTCAATTTAGCGGTGGAGGTTTATGGTAAAGTTAATTTAGTAAATTAGTGCATTTATTTGCATCATATTTCAGGGAATGTCATCTGTTTATGTAATTGTGCTGCTCAGAATTTCAATCTAGATGGAACAAAATGGTTAGATGTTGACTGAATCACAATTGCATGAAGAAGTGTAAATTGTATATCCCAAAGAGTCTTGTTTTTTTCTGGGACAGTTTCAGTATTTTCAGATGAAAGGTGATGGCTCTCTGCGATTTTGTGGCGACGCAATAACAATTTGGGAGCATGGTTTGGGCGATGTTACTATTTGAGCTAGAAGGACCCCAAAGAAAGTAGAGATGAGCGGGTTCGGATATCTGAAATCCGAGCCCACCCGAACGTTGCCGATCCGAGCCGGATCCGAGACAGATCCGGGTATTCCCGCCAATTGCAAAACTGAAAGCGAGGCTCTGAGTCATAATCCCGCTGTCGGATCTCGCAATACTCGGATCCTATAAATTCCCCGCTAGCTGCCGCCATATTCACTCGGGAATTGATCAGGGTAGAGGGAGGGTGTGTTAGGTGGTCCTCTCTCCTGCTATATCTCGTGCTGTGCTGGGGAAATAACAATGCCCTTAGAAGGACACAGCACAGCACAGCACAGCACAGAAAAAAATAATTATAAAAAAAATAAATTAAAAAAAAATATCCAAAAACAATCCTGCAGTATAAGTCCATTGGTACTGCAATATTACAAAGTTCACTGATTCTGCAGAATAGACTGGGAATTAGTGGAGATGATTGTTATTGAGGTTAATAATAGCGTAGGAGTGAAAATAAACAAAAAAACTTGATTTTAACACTTTTTATGATTTTTTCAAAATAAATCCGAATCCAAAACCTTAAATCCGAACAAAAACCTTTCGTCAGGTGTTTTGCGAAACAAATCCAAACCCAAAACCTCAAGCAAATCCGAATCCAAAACACAAAACACGAGACACCAAAAGTGGCCGGTGCACATCCCTAAAAGAAAGAAGATTGTTCAACCAATACATAGGCCTGGATTTGTGGAAATACACGGCATAGAAGGGCAGAGGTTACTACTGTACTCATCATTTCTTACATATATTGATACTTTAGTAGTTGCTTTGCCATAGATTACAATTTTGCTAGCAAGTTTAGGCAGTAAAAAATGTTGTTGTTTTATTGGGAACACATGGGGTTAAATTTATCAAGTTGAGATTTTTTCGGCGTGTTTGAAAAGTGGAGATGTTGCCTATAGCAACCAATCAGATTCTAGCTATCATTTTGTAGAATGTACTAAATAAATGATAGCTAGACTCTGATTGGTTTTTCAAACCCGCTGGAAAACTCTCAGCTTGATACATTTACCCCATGACGGGAGGTTATTACTTGTTTATTAGATAAATTATGCAAGATTAAATGATGCTTCATAGCATTTGTGTTTGTAACATATTAAATATAAGGTTTATTACATAGTCGCAAGTGAAACGTAAGTGTCCAAGGGGTGTGTCTGTTGTAATGTGGATCCATGTGCTACTTATTCAGATCCGGACGTATCTCCAACTTTGAATAGAGGCGGAAATGCACGTCTTGGGCATATCTTTTTCATTCGCTTTTTTTTGCGTCCCATGCTGAAATGGGTCCATAGAGTACATACCATTGAACCTTCACTTGAAGTTTTGGAAGTAAATAAACTCATCTCTCAAGGAAAAATGAGTCCAGGATTAAAATTTGCCATTGGGCCCATAGTTCTTATGGATGTCCCTGCTCCAGTTATTCACTCAAATTACATGGAATCCACCCAAACCCCACAACCACTCTCCCAACAGCTACTACATTGTCATGTAACCAGGAGTCCAAGAGAGTCATATCATAATCGTCACTGTTGAGAGTTACGTGTAAAACATAACATATCAGCCTGTAAGTCTGATCAATCAAGAATCTCACAGTTCTTATGTGTCTTTTAATGCATGTTCTTACACTTTCCATGGAATTAGTTCTTGATCCTGACTAGAGATCGGCAAAATAGAGTCCGTTCAGAGATTCACATAGTTATAGTCTTCAGAGTAAAAACAATCCTTGTCCCACGGAGCAAATATATAACATGTAACTGCATGAATGCAGATAAACCTAATACAGGTCTAAAAAACTCACCATACAAAACAATTCCCTTTAATGTAAATAATTCCAATACAGCAATAATGGAGAAATAATGCAATAGGTCAATGAATAAGGTGGTAGAATAAATGGTAAATAGAGAACATATTACCATCAGAATGGTGCCTTCTATTAAAAAAGATAAATAAAAAGTCCAATACCTAAAAGTTCTATATCCGATAATCTAGGTTTAACTTGTAGGGTAGATTCCCAGTTTGCAAACCCACTAGTAGGTGGTATGTGGAAATGCCAAACAGAAAATAAAGTTCAAAAATAAAATCCAATATGTGCATGCACAAGAATGGAAAGGACTCACATTGGAGATGATGCTCATAATGGAATCTCTGATAGTGATGTTGATAGCACAGGATCCTTCCAAACATTCAGGGACTCTGTGTTATTAAAGTTATTTTATCGCTTACCAATAATCATTGTCCAATGCGATTGTTGTAGTTCCAATGCACAAAGATATTTAATTGCAAAATATAGCAGGATTTACAGCAAGCCATTATTACACATTAAAGATGTAACAATAAAGCAGGAAAGTATAAAAATACTGAATACATTACATTTTCTTTAAAGTGCTTCACCCAGTCATGGTCACATGTTGTCAGGATCAGAGAGAGGCAGAACAATGGGCAGCATGCTTATATGTAGCTTCAGTATAGAAAAAACACTGATGATGCCTCTATGTATACAGATAAAAATGTCTAGGGTCTTCATTGGCTCAGGGTTAATGATATTCCAGTTGCTTGCTGGTCATAAGTCAGTTCATTTGATCCTTTCAATTACTAATTAAATAGCATTCCCAGTGATAGATGTCTGCACATAACTGTAAATGAACCCGACAAACCAATGCCATCTGCCTTCATCTCCATCCTCTGATTTGCCCACCTCCCATTAATCATACTTACCTACATTCTGAACTTCAAATCCGGGAGCCTGCGTAGGAGGTGGGCGTAACGGGGGGCGGGCCTCCAAAATGCACGTCATTTTGGACCCGCCCCCATGACGTGATGACGCAAAATGCGTCATTTGACAGCGGGGGGCGGGGACTTAATTCTGCCCACTTCACTAGGAAGTGGGCAGAATTATCTAGATGCGGGAGATTCCCACACTCGCCTGGGAGTCCGGGAGACTCTTGCAAAATGTGTGAGTCTCCCGGACATTCCGGGAGAGTTGGCAAGTATGCCTTTAATGTCATCCAACAGTTCTTTCATTTAAGTGGAAACATTTTTAATCACACTAAATGAGGGGAAAAAAATTAGAATACATTGCCTAGTCTATTCTTCCCAGATGAAGTGCCAAAATACTTTAAATCTTTCTGTATATGGACTTTAGTATTTATGCATATTGATTATTTACATGTTCCTCGTATGAGACCTTATAAACTTCTTAAAATATATCTTTCTATTAAAACCTCTGCGTAACAGGCAACATGTGACTCTCCAGCTGTCGTGGAACTATAGGTATCAGCATGCCCTGCTAACCTCTTTATCATAGATATAAAACCTGCCTCTGACTGGGATGGCATGCTGGGCCTTGTAGTTTCACAACAAGTGGAGAGACATAGACCTAGATTTCTCAAAACTTCTAAAAAGGAAAAGGTTAAGGTTTTGCGTATAGCAACCAATTAGATTCTAGCTATCATTTACCTAGCAAATTCTACAAAATGATAGCTAGATTCTAATTGGTTGCTACAGGTAACACCACCATTTTTCCTTTTTAAAAGGTTTGATAATTCTACCCCTAAGATTGCCTAATCCTGCTCTACATCTATCTGAGTTGTTTTTTTTTGCACTGGCGAGTAAACATAATATTCACCTAGCCCAGCCCCCTTTCCCTGCATAATCCCCAACCTGATATAATTTCACAAGAGATGCTGTTTTCAGATAGCTGCTATTTTTCATTTCATGTGATCTGTAGTAAATCTCTATAGTAAAACTATCAGCCGGTGCAGGTCTTCAGATAATTTAAATTGGTTTTACACTTATGCCAGCCATAAATGAGAAAGAAACTGGAGGACCCTATTTCTTTTTAACCGTTTTTTGCAGCCGTAAATTGTCAATGAATAAACTAGTTGTCATGGTGACTAATGTGGCATAAATGCTCTAAAATCACACCCCACGCACACCTGTTTGTTTTAGTACATATTCCCTTGAGTGTGCAGATCGCAATGCAATATCATAAATGAATTATAAGTGAAATAATCTTCAATGTATGCTTTCCCTATATTTTATCCAGCGCACAATGTTTCCTTTAATAATCAATCTTGTTTTACTGAAATACTATATTCATCCCTGTTTTATATTATTATAATTATTATTAATATTATTATTTTTACTATTATTATGTTAGTAATTTAATTTTTTCTTTTGTAAGAATGTGGTCAGCGGGCTTTCTTAGCAGCACAAAAAAAATTAATTAGTGCTAGAAGACTTTAATTTATGATAGTTTGACAGCCAGTTGTGGATGTGGACAGCAGATCGCAATGCAATATCATAAATGAATTATAAGTGAAATAATCTTCAATGTATGCTTTCCCTATATTTTATCCAGCGCACAATTTTTCCTTTAATAATCAATCTTGTTTTACTGAAATACTATATTCATCCCTGTTTTATATTATTATTGATGTTATTATTATTATTATTATTATTATTATTATTATTATTTTTACTATTATTATGTTAGTAATTTATTTTTTTCTTTTGTAAGGATGTGGTCAGCGGGCTTTCTTAGCAGCACAAAAAAGTTAATTAGTGCTAGAAGACTTTAATTTATGATAGTTTGACAGCCAGTTGTGGAAGTAATATGAAATGCATGCAATTATGTCTGCATGTCGAAATAAAGCAGCTGGTATTTGTTCAGAATTTGTACTGAGAACACCCTCTTGTTAATGGCCCATGGCAGAATGTGGCATCTGGTAATCGAATACACTGTCATCTTTGCAATGAAAGTCACTGCAAATCACTAATGGTCCCACAAGTCAGGCTGCTTATTTTTGTCTTTTGAAAGCTGACAATTACTGTAAAGGTATGTCTATTAACAACCTGCGCCAGTGCCATTAGCATCACAATGTCTTTTATCCCAAGGAGTTATTGTACTATTGTTGCAACAAACATTTTTTTTAGAGGAAGCTGTTTATATCAGGTAGATTCCTTGAAGCTATGAGGTGGTGTCACTGAAACGGTTTATCATTCGTGGAAGATTTTTCAGGTAAATGCTTTTGTAGCTGTTAATGTCAAATCTCTTGAATAGAACAGAATAAAACAAACAACTTGTGCCTGTCAGGCAACAAATAGCATATGACAGCCTTTTATTCAGTAGTACAGTTTTTATTAAGCACTTAACTGAACAAATAGTGAATGCTTTTTGAAAGTATACAGTGCAGTGTTAATTATTTTAACCGTGTTGGAGCTCATGGGGTAAATGTTAGAGATGTGCGTTGATCCACGTGTTTTGGTTTTGGTTCTAAAATGTGTTTGTGTTTTGGTTTTGTAACTGGTTTTGTCAAAAGAGTTGCGAAAGGTTTTGGTTTTGGATCTGGATTTAAATAAAAATTGTGAAAAATAGGCAAAACAAAGTAATATTGCAGTGTTTTTGTTCATATATTACAATTTATAGCATTAACATTCCTTATCAGTCATTTCCAGTCTATTTTCTAATGATCCCTTCACAACTGTCCCAATTGTCCCCAATTTTGGCAAAAGTCTGCAGTGAACTGTCTTAATGAAGGATTTTGTAATTTTGACATTATTGCATTTGCTTTCTCCCATTTAATTCCAAAAATAATTAATCAGTCTACAAAGCCTCTAACTCCATCACTTAGTGTAAATTGTCAGCCATCATATCTCCAGCTCTACGTATATTCTTTGCCAGGGCCAAAATTTGTCCTCTTAATTTCTCAGAATGTGGACTTTCAATTGCATTGTCAGGCCATGTTTTGGGCAACCAAATCTGCATCAATGTGACTATGCATATTTACTTGTGTGGGAAGGGCAACAATTGGCCTATCTGAACTGTCTGTTTTACATATTTCTTACACTTCACTAATAGAAAATATAAATATTGTTTATATACATTACATATTTTTATACATGGGTTTTGCGGACCACGTCCGCTGCAAGTCTGGGGCAGCACCCTTTACCCCAGCGGTACCACCACCACTTCATTTTCAGGTAACCTACAGGCCCTGTCCGCTGGAGGTACAGGTACCTCAGACTCCAAACGCCACCAGCCTTCTGGCATCAGACCAGGGAGACCTACCCATTCAGGGTGTCTCGAACCAACTGTACTAGGTCAGAAACAACACTTGAGCTTAGCCAAAAGGATTAATAACTTTTTAATATCAAACTGGACATGGTACCTGGATGTAGATATACATGGCATATTTATGAGAGTTCCATTGTTTGATTCTCAATGGCAGCATTATGGCACAGATCTATCTTACTCGTAGCTCCGCTCTTGGGTAATCTATCCATCGAGAAGTGCATAGTACTAGTCTTATAGTAATAGTACTAGTGTAGTGTAGTAATAGTACTAGTCTTTGAAGTTTTGTAGTATGGATACCACTGTCCATTCAATGACCTCTGCCTGTTACAGTAACTTCACTGTCTATGATGGATGCACTGCAACATTCAATATGTATTGTGTGTGTAGTCTGTGAAATGTTGTAGTATGGGTGCAGGCCACCTTTACCTATCATCATCAACATTTATTAATATAGCGGCAAGGCATTTGAAACTTTCAACCTTGACTGATGATGAATATTCATTGAGAAGTCCATAGTACTAGTCTTTGAAGTTTTTGGTATGAGCGCAGGCCACTTTTGTCTGTCATCATCATTTATATAGCAAAAACAAATTACGCAGCGCTTTACATTTGAGGATCTACTCAATATCTACTAAATATCTACTGATGTCTCTGCCCATCTAATGACATCTGATTGCTACCACCTCTTCACTCTCCAGGATGCATGCTGTCTAACATTCCAAATTTCGTTTGTACATAGCGTTTCAACATTTTTATCTCTTGCACCTTACATTAAATTTATTTTGTTGTTTAATTTATCTAAAGGGCTTGCTTCAGTTGGTGGCATGGCAGATGACATTTTTTTTTGCAGCCACCTCAGTGTTCTACATGCAGTCACTGAATGTTGAAAATACCCAGAAAAAACCTTCACTTGCAAACACCCTTTTTTAATATAGGTGTCAAGGAATGACCCTTTAATAATGGGCAAGTATTGAAAAATAAAAAAGATTAGAATATATTGCATATTTTGGGGTGCAGCTGTGTTGACACTGACAGACAAACACCCCTTGTTAATATAGATGTCAGTGAATGACCCTTCAAAATTGACACGCACAGCAAAATAGTAAAACATTTTTAATATATAGCATTTTTTGGGGGATGTGCAGCTGCGCTAACATTCACACGCACAAACCCAAGTTTTTTTCAAAATTAATTCAGATGTCATTGCCCCACACAAGATTATTTTTACTTGAATTTTTTTTAAAAGAATTAAATCTCTTTGTTTTTGGGATTCTGCAGCTAATAGTCATACACCAAAAACACACTGTTTTTCTCCACTAAATAAACTACTTAGTTCAGAATGATATCTAGCTTAATCAATATACTAGTACTTTTATATATGCATTAATAACAAGCAGTAGCCACTACTCCGTATAAACTCTCTGACAGATTGAAATTAAAAAAAATTGATCAGCATACTATTCTAGCTGACTAATCTTTTACAATAATCACAACTATTCAACACTATTATATTGTTTTCTATGTCCCTCTTTCACCCTGAATGCCAGTTTCAAAGCACATCTCCACTTTTCAAACCAGCCGGGAACTCGCAGCTTGATACATTTATCCCCCATGAAGTCACCCGGTTGCTATTGTAGAAAATAAGGTGCAGCCCATGCTAGGGCCGGGTTGTGTGCCCCAAGGTGCCGCACTCCATGTGTTTTGTGCTGCTCCTTGCTTCTTACCTTGTGGGGAGCGTGGATGGACAGTATCTTCTACTCTAGGGAGCACGGTGCTGTTGGGTCATCATAGCCCAGCTCCATGCTTCCAACCTATAACCAACATGGCGGAGGTGCAGCTGGCAGCTTCACAAATAAGAAGTTGCCAGGCTGCTGCTCCATGGTGCATAGTGAAAGTGTGCTACAGTGAAGACACTGGATGAGTGACATTATGTCACTCATTCGGTATTTTGGTGCCCCCCTAAATCCTAGCTCCCTTGGCAAACTCTTATGTTTGCCTAGTAGTTGTGCTAACCCTGGTTCTTCAGGCTCTAGAAGCTGAAATTTGCCCTTGATGATTTAGAGCTAGTGTATAACATACTGTATACCTAGTATTATTTGATTTATTAATAAGGATGAAATCCACATTAATAATATGTGATCATACAAATGATTCCTTTTATATAGAACTTTTAACAAGAGATTTCCAGATGCTTAAGTGGAACTAATGAGGATATATACAGACTAAGACTATCTCCCCTGTTTATTAATTATTAAATGTCACGAATACTTGATTTTTTCAGCAAATTAACAAAAACAAATAGCAGCAATTAGTGTCTCAACCATCCAATGTCACAACATAAAAAAAGTGTATAAATATGACTAAATAATGTATACAAAATTCAGCTTTGCAATGGGTACAAGTTGCTGAGGCTAAAAAACACAAAATCAGATTTGACTCAGAAATTGTCATGTTTGCTGTAAACAAAGCAAGGATAAGTGAATAATGAAATAACACAGTAGTCCGTGATTGAGGTCAATGCAAGACGCGCTGTTATATTTGGCTGCAAATAACTGTCACACTTTTCAGATCACCCAGCAGATCATACGTTCCAGGTCACCCAGCAGGGCTACAAATAACTGTCACAGTATTCAGACCACCCAGCAGGTCACATGTTTCAGGTCACTCAGCAGGTGCACAGGGAGAGTTCATTAACTGTCACAGTTTCCAGAGCAACCAACAGGTGCACTGGAGTATTGCCAATTGTCATATTTTCTAGACAATACTGGTAATGCATTGTTGTAAAAGGCAAGCGGACCTTTTGCGAAACTCCGAAACGATGCAACCGATTACCACACCATTATTTTTCTGCAAATTTACAGATCAAGACCTTTAACTTGTTATATGATGCCCTCAAAGATATAAGTCACTCATTAAAGTTGTACTTATGCTATGAATATATAGATTAGACACAACCCCTTTGTCCCAAAACCTCCCCAAGCTGTTTAATAAAAAGGAGAATTTTTAGTGATGCAATAAACTGTGATTTGCAGCTGCAATTAGCAGTCTGAAGTTCCCCTCATCCATATTTGAGGTGCTAAAGAGAGGACACCTACATAGCTTGATACACCCCACTCTAAGTGAATTATTATCTCCTTCCGATAATGAATATTAATAGAGCAGCAGAGGAAAAGCCAACACTATTTTTGTGAACTCTGAATGACCCTGAGATAAAATATCTTGGTCAACACTTTAATGGCATGTAATAAATAAAATGATTCCAATATTCTGCAACTAAAAATCAATTGCATCTCATGTGATTGATAAAGTGCATACAGGCTTATATCCATGCTATAAAGTATTACAAGTACGGAATGGAGTATTCTGTGATACTGCTTGGAGCAAGACATGTTGTCTTATTTTTACATTGAATTTCCTCAGTCTACATAAGGTATCTATGTGATATTACAGAGATGAGGGATCCTGATGTAGATTGATCTGTAGATTGTTATCCCATTGTAAAGGTGTTTCTGCAATCAATAGCAAACTACATAAATTGGGAAGATTCCTGTAGGATATCCAGATCTGTACAGCATTTTCTCTTCTAGCGCATTATTTCCTGTTATAGAAAGCTATACTGTCATTTCTTGTCACTGTAATGGACACAATCTAAATTGTATTGAACTGCATTTTACTCACCTGAACAGTTCAGACTATGAGAATGAAAATATTTCTATAAAATTCAGAACTGAACAAAGTAATTTACCCGTGCTTCCAACATTACCGGCACCAGAAGCGGCGCCTTCCATGTAACCAAATCTGTACCATATATAGAATCCAGGATTATGTCCAGGCCCGGCGTTCCCATTAGGCAAGGTTAGGCACTTGCCTAGGGCGCTGGGCTCTGGAGGGCGCCTGGATGGCGCCACAGAATTCTGAAATACTTTAAAACTGTGCGGCGACCGCTGACCATACCTGTCACGGCCGCCGCACAGCATTCAGATGGACGGGGAGGGGGGGAAGAGGCTATTTTGTCACCACCGCCGCCTCTCTGCTCCGTCTCCTCCCCTCCACTTACTAGTGTCAGTGAGTGGAGGGGAGGAGACGGAGCAGAGAGGCGGCGGTGGTGGAACAAGGTAAGGAGAGGAGGGAGGAGGACGGCAATTTTTGCGGGGAGGGGGGGGCGCCGCTTTTTTAAAAATGCCTAGGGCGCCGTGGACCCTAGCACCGGCCCTGATTATGTCTAGGTAGCATTATTAAGTAGCAGTGTGGCATAATGTCCATACACAATAGCCAGGGTCACTTTCACACTGCACACCGCTCCATCCACACACTGTATTTTACAAACTTTGATATTGTACAGCTCTGTCCACCTAACTCCCTTTTCCCGGCTTTCTCCCCCAATCGGTACAACCCTATTTGTGTCTCCCCCTTTCCTTTAGAATGTAAGCTCTCAGGAGAAGGCCTTTCATTGTGTTATCCGTCTACTGTTCCGTCACCCTCTGTACCTGTTGGCCTGCTTCCCTAGCCCTGTTTTTTTAAACTTAGGTCTACTACTCGCTGGTATCTACCATCACTCTCACTCACTGTCCCACAAATAATTTGATCTGCATTACCATGTTACCTGTATTTTTATTCATTCAGTATGTCTGGTCTTTCTATTTTGTTCTTCTTGTATCTTGTTATGTGTTATGGATCAGCGCTTTCTGTATATGTCATGTACGGCGCTGCGGACCCTTTGTGACGCCTTGTAAATAAAAAATAATAATAAATAATAATATTAATAGCAGTATCCTTCATATAGATTGTTGGTGCCTATCCCTGCTATTTAGGCGCAACTTAGAAATAATGTTATATTAATTTAATTTTTTCCTCATTTCTTTTAGCATGGCTCTTGCCATCCACGTTTACTGATCAAGTAAAAACAATGGAGGAGGGTTTGTTGTAAAGGAGGGTATGAAAATGTGAATTGCTAATTTATTTAAATTTATTGCAGCCTCCTCCCTAGTTCTCTATCTTCAAATTGCAAAAATAAAAAGCTTACTGGATAGACTATTCATAGTTGGAAGAAGAAGTGATGCTGCACGTCTAATTTTGGAAAACTGAATTGCCTTGATTCAGATGGGATTCAGAGATTCGGACATGATGCCAGTACTGTTGTCTGAAGAAAGGGCTGGCAAAATCCAATTTTTTGCCCTTGTGGGCCAAATCAAACCACAAACCCTCTGACGAAACTAGTCTGCTTGCTGGAGAGATGCATCAGGTGAAGCATTCATCTCAGGAACTGGCAATATTTTTTTTTTTTTTGTACATTACACACGTTGACTGCACTATTTCTGGAGACCTGACATCAAGAAAGTGAGTGCTATAAATCTACCATTTAAAGAACTTGTGCGGACTGACTGTATTTGCAATCAGACGCTCTGTGGTACGGATAAACAGCATCTCGCAAGAATCATTGGCATATTGATTGTATAAACATCTTCTATCCTGGAATACTAATACCAGACTCTAATCAACTCAATGCCCACACTGTGGGGGATATAACATATGAAGCAGTCCTAAGCATGTTGTGTACACCACTATTTCTAATTATCTGTACACACTAAGAGTCATAGGATTTCAATATATTCCTGTGATGAACTAATTCCATCAGAGACAAATTAAGATCCTTTCCAAAGTGGGATTGTATTTGGATAGCATGGTTTGTGACTACGCAACATTTAATTGAATAGTGGTTTGTGCATTTATAATCTGTAATTTATGATTACATGATTGCAATTCTAGGATGACTGATGTAGTTTATGTATCTTTTGGGAAGTTTATTTATATAGTTTTTGAGTATAAATTTGGGTATTTGATGACTATCTTGCACTTTAATTTTTCTTTTTCTTATTATATTGAATGAACGGTAACAATAGCATGCATCTGACATATGTGTAAAAATACCTTACAACAAAATGCACATATTATTATTATTATTATTATTATTATTATTATTATTATTTATATAGCGCCAATCATATGACGCTGCCCTGGGCAGAAAATTTGTAATCATTTACATCAGTCCCTGACCCATTGGAGCTTACAAACAAAATTCCCTATCACACACAAGGACACACATACACACATTATCCATTATTATTATTGCTGTACATCTGATTATACTATGGCTAGAGAAAGAAAACATAGTCTAAAAAGTGTAGATATTAGAAAGATAAAGTGATAGTTGCCTATGCGTACAGTAAACTTTTTTCTAAAATGTGACACAATTCGGAACCTGTTGATTGGGACGTTAATACATAATGCGAACACCAGATCAATCTGCCTGTCTGAATGAAAATAGCTTATTTATTTTTTGCTAATAAAGTGCAAAAATACAACAAAGTGGGATGTAACTCTCTCAGAAACACTAGCTAGTTCCAAGTTGGCTGTTTTCAGGACTGACCTCTCCAGCTAATAGTGCTTAAAACATTTTCATTGCGGCTGTATTTTATCAAGTTGCGGCTCTACATTTGGATTACTTACTTGTCGTTCCCACTTGCACTACTATATTGGAAAGTATATCCCATCTGATTTATAAAAAGTTAAACGAGAGATACATTTATTTTTATAAATTGCATTTTGTAGTGAGATTGCTGCTTTCACGTTCACAACTAACAATATACACACACTAGTTTGTCTTGTGTGTATATATAACACATCTTTATATTATAATTCTGATGTCCAACTAAGGTAATGTGACTAACAGTGTGCTGCTTCTGTGTGTTAGCACCTCTGGAGAATTTGAAGCATGTAACACATTTTTCTAACACACTTCATAATTATATGTCTTTATATATAGTGCTCAACTCTTTACAGAGAATGTTTAATCATTCACATCTGTCCCTGCCCTAGTGAAGCACACACACTCTAAAATATGCCCTGTCTTTAAATCATGACTATTGGTTAGCAGGCAGAATGTTGACTCAGGGCACTTGGCTCAACACAGGACAGTCGGGGAACAGATTAGAGTTTGGCTCTTATCTGTTGGTCACCGGAATACAGCAGCCAATAGACATCATGCAGGATCTTTTGAAAGACTGTTACATATCAGTCTTTAGTACTAATGATTCTCTACCTGAAGAACAAGATAGTACACACTTTACAAGCGGCTATATTGCCCTTTATATACAGTTTTCTACACACATGTTGGCAGGGGGCAATCCAGCCCCCTGCGTGTTTAACCAATCCATGCTGATCCATGCAGCTTGCATGCCTGCAGAGCTTGACAATTTTTAGCATTGTTTTTAGTGGTGATGGTGGTGAGGTGTTCCTCTCTCTTGTCTATGCACTGCCAGGATGCAGAAGCCTCAGCCCCTATCTATACTCTGGCACCACTAAGGGTTAAACCTCCAACCCAAAATACTTCCCGGGAGACCTGTTCTGGGCTAAGCCAGAATCGCCTCCAGAGGGCGGGTGGGCTGACTACGGGTCAGTAACCCCCTGACTGTTGTGCTGGAGTCTTCAAGGCTTCGGCAAAAAATCTTGAGACCCTCCCACTGCTGATTATCATCACCGTTAAGCAATTTTAGTAAACAATACTCTCAACCAGCATATAAATATATATGTATATGTATACGCGAATAAATATATATATATATATATATATATATATATTGTGGCAAGAGCCCGCTACTGCTGAAGCACACGCAAACAACTTCTTCTTTTTATGCAGCTTTATTGTCAGGATGGTTAAAATGTATTTGACACCGTATGACTTTCACAGCAAGTATGGAGACCCTAAACGCTAGCTAGACATAGACCAGCTCTCTCCAGACCAGCCAGCTTCCCCAGCGTTGGTCTCAGTGAACAAATGACACAATCAAGCTTTTATACATGATACTCCTCCCCCAGCCTTAGCTTGATGGGCAGGTGACACAGCCACCTTCTCTTTAAGAGGAAACGCCCATCACTGGCTCTGTTTGCACTAACAGACACACCCTGTCTGTTTGCTGAGAGGAAGGAGCTTTCAAATTATGTAAGTTAACCAAACTTTAAACTATGCATAAGTCTTTACCTGGTTTAACCTCAATCTAGGTGCATAACTGCGCCAAAGTTTTATTCTGCTTGTATGCTTTCTCTGCATCTTGTCAGATAAATGCCTCCCTTTGTTACAATATATATATATATATATATATATATATATATATATATATATATATATATGTTTCTTACTTGCACTGCTGCATCTGTTCAGCTGTTACATTTAGACATTGTGAAGTCTTGTGGATTGCGCTGGTTCAATAAAAATCAGTGTACACTGAAAATGATGCTGAATGAATAGTATAATTCACTTTATTTCTTTGCAAAATAGAATTCAGTCTATTGTTTAGTTAGAGTTCTAGAACTAGTGGAGCTTGGAACTGCCACAATATGTCAGTCTGTCACTAACCGCACCGCAGTTGGAAAGCACAAGCTGCATTTTACATTTTCCTGCTATATAAAACCGCATATTATATAATGACTAATTTTTAACTCATTTCCTTTATCTGTGTAATGACACCATACTGGTTCTGGTGTAGCTACACTTTGCAATTGCTGGAAATGTTTTTTGGAATGTACTGTAGCATGCAAATAATTGCAAATCTGTGTACTGCCATGCCTGATTCATTTTATCTTTTATCGTACAAGCTGTAAATGTTGAGTAGGAAAGTACCAGACATGATATAGCTCCTACAGAGTCTGTAATATGCCACTGTCTATATTTCTATTTGTCTGGACCAAGATAACTAGGAAGCCCATATAAATAGTTATATTACTAGAGAAAGTAAGTCCATAAATGAAACATTTCCAAAGATGTAACTATGTTCATCCAGAATAAAGAAGAAAGACACAGCTGCCAAGTTAACATTATAGGAAACATAGAAAACCTAATCCCATAATGAAATGATTAAACTGGACTAGTGCACTCAAAAATGTCATTTACTTATTATATCTTCAATACTAGCAGCTAGCTGAGGTCGTGGTGGTGGTTGCTGTTGCTATGAGTCAGGATTGAAATGGTGCAGCTTCTACTGAATTCGGAACCCTATTTACTATTGTAACAAAGGGAGTGGTTTTCCACAGGCCTCTAAGAGAGAAATCAGTTACTCAGTCTGCAGGTAAAGGCTGTAGGCCGGGTTACACACAAGTATAGCAGTGCACCTAGGTTCAGAGATATACAGGTGTAAGACAGGTGTGACAAATTAAAATTATAAAGTGTGATTTTACTTACACGCTTTGACTATGTCTTTAACACAGCTAACAGCAGAGCTGACAGGGTGTGTCTGTAGTAAAGAGGAATTACAGAGCACCTGAGGAGATTACCTTATAAAGGCAAGGTTGGAGTGTTGCCTGTCTGTCAAGCTAAGGCTGTGGGAGGAGTCTCAACTATGCAAACCTGATTTGTGCACTTTTGCATGGTGACCGATGCTAACTAGTGGCTGGTGACCAGAGAGGGAAACTGGGACTAGCCAGTGATAGGTTGCCTGATGTCATCCTGATGACGTGTTCACTGTTTATTGTGATGTAGCAAGAAAAGTACTGTTTATTTCAAGCAAGAAGTTGTATGAATCACCTAAATGTGGCCGTGTCACATTATATAAATAGGTGCTGATGCAGAGTAAATAGTGCGCCAGTTTGGGCAGTGTGTCTTGCGTGAAATCACCCTGCGCATGCCCATAAAAGTGGGTGCAGGTATATGCGCTCATGCAGGTTTCTGTGATTTTGACACTTACACTTGCTTCTGCCTGGACAGACGGGATGGGGGTATTGTGACACAGGCCCAGTACAGTATAGGTGTGTTTGCACAATTTCGAACAGATGCAGATGCATATGTGCCTGAGAGAGTCGTATTATATGCGGGTGGTCAATGTCCATTGCAAATGGCAGATGATGATTATGGTCCCCAGCACTAGCAAACCTCTTGTGATTGGTTGTTTTTTGGGAATGCTGTGCTTATGCTGATTGGTGATCCCTTCACTGGTCAAGCAAATATTATGCTTTTTTCCGAGTGTTTAAGTTAAACTTCTTGTTGCGGGAAGTTGTTTCTGCTCTATTAGACAGGTTTTAGCAGTTTTATTGATAATGAATGTGCTTGTTGCAATAAAGTAAATGGTAAAAAATTGGGCAAAGGTTGGTCATATATTCTACTGTTGCTGACCAGCATACATCATAAGATAGTTGCCGCTTCACAGAAGTGGGACGTAAGTGCATACAACATGTGCCTAGTGTAAACCAGGCACCTATGCAACTGTTGATGACCGGCATGAAATTAAGATTGTTAACGATTGGACTATAAATGCAAATTCCGACTGCGATTTGGAGCGCAATTGCAGCCAACTCTGCGTCAGCCCCATTATGAGTAGGAGATTCAGTCTCCCGCTAATTCTCATTACCTATCTTGGCTACCACCATAGCTTCAACCTGGGAGCTCTGAAATTGGTACATGTTGGGTGTCCATAAAGAGCAGAATATGTCAAAAAGTGGTTTGCTGCTCTAATAAATTTATATCACATAAACTTACAAAAAACAAAAATCCAACCGTTGATCAGAAGCTTAGGCAAAGAGAAAATAAATTAAGTTTAAAAAAGAAGAAAAGGCCTTTACTTATAAAGTTTTTACTTTGTTCTCAACTCCCTCTAAACTTGACCTTGTAATTTCAACTCACGTACTCTCTGTATATAACAGTAGATTTAATATTAAAGGCAGTTTGCTCTCCGCACATTTGCCCTCTACCTCTGCTAAACTTGCTTACAAACGTAAACTTTTGCTGTGAAGTTCTCTCCTTTCACATCAGCATTACAAGAACACACTTGAAGGTACATTTTCTTCCTTAGACTTGGAAATTGTTATAATGGCGAGAGGGTTTTTCTGTGCATTGTAACGAATTAGGGATTACTGCTCTATGTGTTTTACTTAAATAAAGTGATTGTCCAAATCCAATTAAATGAAATGCAAGCACATACGAAGAACCCATCCAATTAAATAAAGCAATAAAATAAGGAAAAACATTTGTTTTGAAACTCACTGGTACTAAAAATATTTATCATGTAGAAAATCTATAGCAATGATTCAATGCCGAGTGTACAGTTTTCCTCTGCACGGCACAGCTGTTCCTTGACAACCTCCTCCATTGTCAGCTGGGACTGCCCATCTTAGTTGTCATCGGGGACGACCCATCTTTGTTGTCAACTGGGATAACCCATCACAGTACAGCAAGGAAGGGAACATGCCAACTTCTACACCATGGGGAGTGCTGTCAAAAGATAGTATAGATAGACAAGCGTGGAGACAAACAGAGGACTCTGTGCAATAATAGCTGGATGGAGTTTGTAAATAATGGTTGGTAAGTTTCCTAAGAACTTTAATTTTTTTTTTTTTTTGGTAAGGTTAAAAGAAGTTGACATCTGCCAGTGGCAGAATCCTCACATGCTTGTCCTGAGAGGAAAGGGGATATTTGGAACAATGCTGAGGTATATGTGGATCACACTGCAAACACAATATTCCTTTCTGGCATATTGTCGATGACCATTTAGAAAGATTTCAGGCCGCAATGCAGCAACTTTTTGTCCACTCCAACAACCCCACCACACAGCTCCCCTCTTATCAACAAAAAGAAAATTAAGCTAAAGTTTTGCTTATCCAGTGTGAAGAGTGATTGGTGTCCGGACTGCTGATGGTTCTGCAAGAGTGTGGGCTGGTCAGCTCCTCCTACATGATTTGATCATGTTAGTTCCCTGCCTGCTTGCCTTGTGATCCTAGGAGGCAATGACTGAGCACTGCGTAGCTTATGTTTTGACTGCAACAGTTACTGTCTTCCCTACTCCTCTGTCTACTTGGGAGATATTCCAGCATTGTTCCAAGTACCCCAGCATTGTTCCAAGTACCCAAGCATTGTTCCAAATACCCCAGCATTGTTCAGATTATGTCAGACCCTTTATCTCTTTTGATAAGCCTAGAATACCCTGAAATAAAGAAACAGGAACTAGAACAAAGTTGGGTATCTTAACCAGTTAGGCAAATATGGCAAAAATACAGTCAGTAGCAAAGAGAGTTAAATTAAGGTCAATATCAGGCTAATGTCCATACAGAAATATCAGAAGTGACAGCACCCAAGTAATCAGGTTACATCTAGAAAACCCTACAACAAGCAATAAGGGCACCTCTTTATGTATGTAGATTATAAACGTCTGGTGATAGGTTTACTCTAAGGGGACTGCGCTAATTTACAGTCAGCTTCTGGTGACCTCCATTCAGTAGGATCATTCTGTAATAATTGTACCACTGCTCTGTAAATCCATGTCAAGTAGCATAAGTATTTCCATGATCCATATCTTGCAGATCACACATATTGTAGCTGAACTGTCTTTTACAAGTGAACCCTTAAGTTAAGACAGACAATTCCAGTAGACTTCCTGATTCCCAGGTCACTTTATCAAAGGACGAAAAGCCCAATGACCGGCAAAAGTTAGTGGTTTTGAGCTACCACTGCATCTAAACTAGTACTGGGGCAATCCTTGTCCTGCCATCGCCACTTTATGATGGCGTTAGCTGAAAATAAGATTGGAAAAATGCTTTAATAGTTTAGTATATTATAATTTTGAAATACTTTTAAACAATTTACTTTAGAACTATTTTTTTTATTAGTATAACTGAAAGCCCAAGTCTAGCCTACCGGCTCATGCATGCTCATATCTCTCGACACTGGCCTGGTGAAGCGATAAGATAAACCTGACCACTCCTGTTCAATACTGCTGTGGCAGCCTAGTACCGCTCAGTTGCCCCTGCAATATTTTGTTGATAAATGGCGGCGATAACAGAATTTTAATCGCTGCATATAATAAATAGGCCTGAGAGAATTTGATTATGTTTGTGGAGTTCTACCCACCACAATTATGCACTAACAACTGCATGTGAATAGGATTCCAGAATATTTATGCATACCAGATCTAATGCTAAAGTATGTACTAAAAGAAATGACTCGCTGACCTTTCTGCAAGCTTTTTAGATTTTTTTTTTAAAAATAATTTCACTATTAGTCTATTTATATGCAAATTGCTGGAATTAATGCATTGATTTCAACATATATTAGGGCTGAACTTTTTGACTCTCCATGTTCTCCAAGTTATACTATTTCTCTTGTCCTTCAGACAGTTTATGAAACTACATGCATAGAGCTAAGTAAACGCCAAATAAAAGTCTGAGGCCTGATTCATTAAGGATCTTAAATGAAGAGGTATCTTATTTCAGTCTCCTGGACAAAACCATGTTACAATGCAAGGGGTGCAAACTAGTATTCTGTTTTGTACATAAGTTAAATACTGACTGGTTTTTCATGTAGCACACAAATATTAACTTTAAATTTCAGTGTACAAATAAGCTATCAAGTATTTGTGTGCTACATGAAAAAAACAGCCAGTATTTAACTTATGTGCAAAACAGAAAACTAGTTTGCACCCCTTGCATTGTAACATGGTTTTGTCCAGGAGACTTAAATAAGAAGTTTCCTAAGTTAAGATCCTTAATGAATCAGGCCCCTGATTATTTTCAATACATTCCAGCAGCCTTGCTTAAACAACTGGGAACTTTAGTGAGGTCCTTTCACGAAATATACACACTCCAGTGCCTGCTTAGAACCTCTTGGTAACATATCATCATCATCAGCTATTTATATAGCGCCACTAATTCCACAGTGCTGTACCCACATCAGTACCTGTCCCATTGGAACTAACAGTCTAAATTCCCTAACTTACTAGTATGTTTTTGAAGCGTGGGAGATAATCGGAGCACCCGGAAGAAACACACGCAAACACAGGGAAAACATACAAACTCCACACAGATAAGGCCATGGTGGGGAATTGACCCCAGTGCTGTGAAGCAGAAGTGCTAACCATTAAGCCCCCATGCTGCCCGGTGACAAGTCTGCCACTAAAAACACTCTCTCAGTCCAACTTCCAATAATTCTATAAAAGTTTTATTAGTAAAAGCAAACGTATAAACAAAATATATAACAATAATAATGACAATGTTATTTTAACTGATTAATAATGTTATAATTGATAAACTTAGAATATGCACTAATAAATAGTAGTGCTATTTCTAGCTTAAAACAATTTACATTTGGTTGTTAAATGTAAAATACAACTAATACCAAAATAGACTATAAATATCAGTAGAGCAAATAGATGATATACTTTGAAACCACAGATAGAACATTATTGTCAAATGCTAATATATAAAGCAGCTTTAGAAATGTTCTCACGATTTGCTGCATATATTTATATACAGGTACCACCAATAATGTTTGTACAGACAAAAATTCCTTGATGTACAAGATTGTTTGTTGAACCAAAGCCTTTGTTGCTCAAGGTCCCTTCACTACTGAATCTTAACTGCTTCAGGGTCAGAAATATCCGTAAGAGATTCTAGATACAAGGTAATATATGTAGATAGAAAATCGTACTCGTCATCAGAGACCTCTTATAGAGATGTACAAAACAATTTGTCAAGGTTCAGAACTTGAGACATTAAAGCTGGGTACACTACAGAAAATTTCCTTTAATGATATAACCAACAACTGAAAGTAGCGATCAGCAGCTGATTCATGCGTACACACCTGCACGATTTTACACAATTTACCTGATCTGTGCTCTTCATCTGTCATAACCATTGGTTGAAAAGATTGTGACTGTAAACTCTATGGAGATCTACCTACACTGCTGGTCGTGAGTTTGTACACACTGCAGGATTTGCCCAATTTCGTTTCATTGTTTATAGAGATTTTAGTCCGGGTATAAACTCAAATGAAACAATACAATGTGCTTTGGAACGATGAAACCTGATTGTTGAAGCATACACACTAATGCAATATCGGACCTAATGGTCATTGATTGGCATAATAATTGTGTGAAAAACCTGCAGTGTCTGTTCAGCTTAAGTTAGGAACCCAATTGTAGGAAGTTTCAGAGGGGAATAGGAGGAGTTGATTCATAAATGTCCTTTAAAATACAATTAATCTAAAAAACCTACACACCCTTATTGAAATTTCAGGTTTTTGGTATGTAAAGCCTGACATCCAAATAAATCATGTCCTTTTTTGCCCACCTTTAATGTGACCTTGAAACCACTACAATTCAATTTAATGTTAATATTAGACAGAAGACTAATGCCCTTCACACATGCTGCGATCTGTCGATTAATATTGCATGGGCATTAGTGGTTCCCAGTGCCAAAAAGAACAAACCATGTTTATGGCAAATACTTTCAGTGAGCTAGGGAAGCGTAGTTTCCAGCACCTGAATCAGTGTTGGACGGCCCCCTCCTGCCCGGGGGTCTTTGTTCCCAGTCACTCAACTCCCAGCATCCGACTCTCCTATTCAGGTGACTTCTGAGTCCAGAGGTTAGTACAGATGGTTCAAACATTTGTTGATACCCTAGAAATGGGTAAAACAAATGCTTTGTGATTTAGTAAAAATAGAAGAATTGCACTAGAATGTGCAATCTTAAATTTAATACATTAAAATGTAAATGAATGCATGTAGGCCACACAGAACTCCGAAAGACGAACTCAGAGAGAATGGTAACGTAATGCCAACAAAGAAAACAGACATAAACAGAACAGAACAAAAATCAGAGAAGGGCTACTAAAATGGTATGTGGGCTGTATAACAAAACTTACTTCAAAGACTTCAAGAGCTGAACATGTACCTCTTACAGAAGAGAAGGAACAGAAGTGATAGGATAGAAACATCCAAATACAAGGCCTGATCAACCAATAGGCCCCTGGATCCTGGGAGGGGGATTGGTGTGCTGATGGATATTCTGACTTTTTTTCACCTACTGTTTTTTCTTTCTTTTTAATGTTTATGTGGCAGAGGCTGCCTGAACTCATCAGAGCCGACTGTGGTCTAAAGAACGTCACCATTAACTCACAGGCATTCTGGCAGCAAATATGATGTGCTGTTAGCTGTTCTTAGTCTGGTCTCAAGAAAAAAGCATTGCTACATCTCAGGAGACCTCAATAGCTATAACTATTACACGTATATACAATAGTACTTGTTGTTTGCAATTTGGCATTTTATTACCATTCAGAAAAACAACTAAAAAATACCTTCAAACAAGATACATGGAATTATATGGTAAAGTAAAGTAAATCAAAACAAAACATTAACATTTTAACTAAATGGGTCCAAGAAGACAGCATTCATATCATCAGGATTATCAAATCAGGGACATCAAATCAGACTAAGTGCTAGATTTACTAAGCTGCGGGTTTGAAAAAGTAGGGATAATGCCTATAGCAACCAATCAGATTCTAGCTTTCATTTATTTAGTACCTTCTACAAAATGATAGCTAGAATCTGATTGGTTGCTATAGGCAACATCCCCACTTTTTCAAACCTGCAGCTTAGTAAATCTAGCCCTAAGCCTGATAAAAAGGGGTAAAAGTTGAAAGATTAGTATTTCTGAAGGGTGGCGTAGGAAGAGGCATCTTCAAAAGTATTATGTTGCTCAAGTGACAGAAGCATTAGCCATTTGTAGAGTCATTGACTTATACAGCATTCCATTCGTTTAATAGACCTGTTTAAATGGCAATATACTTTTGAAGGTTTTAGGACTGTAACAAGTGAACACATTGTACTTGCAAAACAATAATGGCTATAATTAAATTCTTTTCTTACCCAGCAATATTCTCCTATAAATATGTATTTTTCCTAAAGGCAGCATCTGCAGGAACAAAAACTATTAACATCTGATTAAAAAATAAAAAAACTATGGTCTGCTAGGTAGCAAACAGATTTTTTTTTTACTCTCATTGACTTAAAATTATGCAATTCTTCATTAAATTAATATAAACTACAATGTAATATGTACACCTATTTCTGCAAATTATTTAGGCAATTAATAACTATGAATAACAAATTACACATTGGTTAATTCCTTTATTATCAAGTGACAGGTAGCAAAACAAAAAAGAAGTATTAATTATAGCCACAACATTAAAGCCACCTGCCTAATATAGTGTCAATCCCCTTTGTGCCGTCAAACAGCTCTGACCCGTTGAGGCATGGACTTCACAAGATCTCTGAAGGTCTCCTGGAGCATCTGGCACTAAGAAGTTAGGAGCAGACCCTTTAAGTCCTGTAAGTTGCAAGGTGGGGCCTCCATGGTTTTAACTTATTTTTCCAGCACATCTCACAACTGCCTGTTCAGATTGAGGTCTGGGGAATTTGGAAGCTAAGTTAACACCTTGAACTCATTGGACCTTCATTTAGATTTCATGTGTGACTCTGTGCCACCATTTAACACAGGACCCATTTGCTAAGTGTGCAATTCTAATGTGTAACTGCAAATGTGCTGGTCATCAGGGAAGCTAATGGGAAGTGATCGATTAATTGCACAGACCAATAGAAGACATGGAGCCTTGTGTCAGGGTTACATATTAAATTCACATCCTTAGGTGTTGTTGTAGCCATGGTTTTCATGTATTAAAATGAAATTACAAAGAGTGCAGTAGAGGAAATACCATGGATACAGGGGGTGCAGGCTCCATTGTGCCCGCGAGGTGAGTTGGTGCCCCTTCCCCTGAGGCTTCCTTGGGAGACTCAACCACACCCCTAGAGCCCCTACATCCACCAAAGCTGCTGCTTAAAAGTGCATAGCCGGTTGCGTATACACAAAAGAGGCACCATCTCTGCTCTTTTCAGATTAGTGCTGTGGTCCTGGGTGGTTACAGCCAGGGGAGGGCTGGCAAATTTTAGCCAGGGGAGCAAGACTCAGATCAGCAGCCTATTAGGTGGCATGTGGACGGCAGCTGGAGTAAGCTGTACACTGGCTCAGCTCTTAACCCAAGCTCCCACTTTTCCATATTCTCACAAATATAATGCTTTGGATATTTCTAAATACTGTTGGAAACGTCACACACAGCAGCGCTGAGGATCGACGTCATACCAAAAAACAAGGATGTTTTAGGATCTACAGAACTACCATCTCTGTCCAGCTGTGGGACCCACAGAGTTCAACTATCATTGCTGTTTCAACATCTGCTCAGCTACTCACTAAGCTTAGTTGTGATCGCTGTCACCATCTCTGTTTGGCTGCTGGAACCTCTGCACCCAACTGTCAGTATCCTCCTGGACCTCATTGTGTTAGAGCAGAAGACACTGCCAACTACATTAACCACAGTCAGGGGGCGGTAAAGTATTCTTCACCTTTTCCATTGCCCCACACTTTGGATCAATTTTTCCTTTCTACTCTCTCATTTCCAACCCTAACTAATACACATCCATTCACATCTCTCCATCATGCACCTACTCAAATTATAGTCTCTCCTATTTACTGTCACCATACTTCTCTCCAAACTCCTTTTCTTACTCCATCATCCTAATCCTCCCTCCTCGATTATGATCTCCCCTTCACTACTTCCCTCCTTGCTTGTCTGTACACATGAACTGTTTTGTTTCCTGCACACTCGCCAGACTACATAAGCAGAAATAAGTCTGACACCCACAAATCCTCCTTGCATGTTCTCTTTCTCGCCCTGCTCCTTCTCATGGCTGCTGGTGATATCTCGCCTATCTCGACCCCGTACAATACGCATTTTCTACTCACGCTCCTCACTGCACCCCAAACCTTTCCATCCATCCCATACTTCCAACCCCACCAACCTTATCCACATATCTCCACTACCCTCTCTTCCCTTCTCTTGTGCACCATGGAAAGCCAGATCTGTTTGCAACAAACTTACATCCATCCATGATCTATTCATTTCGAAATCCCTCAACCTCCTTGCCATTACAGAAACCTGGCTCACCTCCTCTGACACTACATCCCCTGCTGCTCTCTCCTATGGGAGACTCTCCCTCAGCTACACTGCCAGACCCGGAAACAGACAAGGTGGTGGTGGAGTAGGCATTCTACTCTTTCCAAGCTGCACCTTCCAAGTCATACCCTCTGAACCCTCCCTCTCATCCTCCTCCTTTGAAGTCCACACTATCCGTCTACTTTATCCTCTCCACCTGTGTGTTGCTGTCATTTATCGACCCCCCCAGGTTCAGTTTCTTGACAACTTTGCATCCTGGCTCACTTATTTCTTATGCTTTGACCTGCCTACACTCATACTAGGTGATTTCAACATTCCCATGGATAATCCCACTGCCTCTTCTGCCACTAAACTTCTTTCACTTACTTCCTCCTTTGGTCTCTCCCAATGTGATGGGCACCCCCTTGACCTTGTCTTCTCCTGATACTCCTCAATCTTTAATTTCTCCAATTTAGACTTCCCACTCTCGTACCACAACCTCTTTTCCTTCAGCCTCACCTTACCTCATGCCCTTCCCCGTACACCCAAATACACATGTACACAACGAAACCTAAGTTCTCGTTTTCACTACAGCAACTATTTTCTCCAATGACTACATTGTCCTGTCCTTATCAGTCTGCCTCTTTCTATAACAAAACACTCCCTTCAGCCCTAGGCAATGCAGCTCCAGCTACTACATATAGTCTCTGACAATCCAAACCCCAGCCATGGCACAACAAACAGACCCACTACCTGCAAAAGTACTCCCACACTGCAGAGCACCACTGGAGTAAATCTCGTTCCTATCCTGATTTCCTCCACTATAAATTCATCCTTATCTTACAGCACTGCTCTTTCATTTGCCAAACAAACATTCTTCAAATCTTTAATATCCACCTAGTCTTCTACCCCACGTTGCTACTTTGCCACCTTCAACTCACTTCTCTGCCAACTTGCACCTCCTCCTCCTTCCTCCCTCACTGCCCATTATTTTGCCACCTATTTCAAAGACAAAATTGACACCATTCGACAAGATATTTCTTCATGCCAAATTTCACTCACTCCACTCACTCTTCCCAACTTTACCTACACTCCCCAATCCACCTTTAATTCATTCTCTCCAGTAACTGAAGACGAAGTCTCTACACTTGCTTCATCATCTCACCCTACAACGTGTCCACTCAACCCAATTCACCTACCCCACCAGCCCAGACAGCCCCTGGTTACAGCTGATTTCCTAAGCCCCTGACAAAAGTTTTCTCTGGGGCATGGTGATGCAGAGAAACGTTAAAATAAGTCAATGGAGTTGATTACAACTATATTCGGCTCTATTGCAGCACCCACAAAGCTACAGAATGTTTTTTGTGAAAGGCATGTATGGAGATAAAGTTTAAGGAGTCAAAAGATGTGTGCCTATAATCTCTAACAATATAAATCCATGTCTGCAAACATTTATATACAGCCTCACCCTAGTAGAAGACAATTTGCATACACAACAAAACTAATTATATACAAGAATACTGGTAAGCAGCGAAGGGGAATAATAAAAAAAAACAATTTTCTAAAACTCGATTTATACATAATACATACACATTAGTAACTAGACATTTGTTGTTGTTGTTTTTTTTTGCTCACTTTGTTAAATAAAGCAATTTAATTGCTTGTAGCACAGCTGTAATAGATGGAGAGGAATGTTATTGAAATCCATTTTACATCTTATTCATACATGACAAGCCTTTCCGAGCTGTAAATATACCAGGTTCTCTTCCCGCTTAATTATGTCTGTATAGTTGTGAGACCACAATTCATTCCTCCTGGGAGCGCGGGCTATGATTCTAATGCATTATAGTGCTATTAATTATGAAAATTTAGGCAGGTGAGAGATGTTTTAGATGTTTCAAAGGCGCAGGACTGGAATTTAGAATTTACCATTATGCCAGGAGAGCTGTCAACACAATATACACAAAGTACACGCAAGCATCTAGTCATTCTATTTTATGATATTTTTTATTAATTTAAGTTATGTGTGCGTGTCTGCGAGCGTGTCTGCGAGTCTGTACGTGAGTCTGTGAGGCAGTAAGCATATTGGACATTAACCTGTACAAAATTTCACCCTTTACTTTTTCCTTCTAAAATTTGGCTTGATTGAACCTCAGTTATGTCTTAAATAAGTCATTGGTAGAATTGTGCCGAAAAATGTCCTTTCCTATATAAAGTGTGCTTGCTGGCACAATTATCTCTTTGGGATATTGACTTATGATCTCCATACAATTAAGTGTAAAATCAGGTTGTTTCGCTGAGCTAAATAGGTTCTGTGGTCACCCACACATATCTAAATGTCTCAGAGCAAGAAATCTTATTTTTGCACATGAGCACACTATGAGGTTCACAGTTGCCTCAAGGCTGCATTAAACCAGAGCGCACAGTGTCTTAAAAGGTCATGTGCACTATGAGCCTGCATATGTGTAGCTTCATAATCTACCCTTTTGTTGCTGTTTATGTCAGTGAGACTGAAGTTTGTTTTTCACATTTTAAACAACTGATTAAACCAATGCACATAATTACCTTTGAACCTTCTTTTTATCTTTTGTCCGTTTTCCCCCTATTTTGCAGATATGTTTTTTAATTTATTATACGATAAAACCATACTTGCCCACTCTCTCGGAATGTCGGGGAGACTCCTGAATTTTGGGTAGGTCATTCTCTTGCATCCTGCCCACTTCCTACTGAAGTGGACAGGATGGGAGCCTTCATGAAGCAATTTGCTGTGAATTGGGTCACTATAGCCCTGCCTCTCGCGGCAAAATGATTTTTTTGCCTCCTTGTCTCAAGGGGGTGGGGCCAAAATGACGTGATTTGAGATGCCGCACCCTTGTCCATCCTCACACTTCACCTGATCTTCCGAAATCTCCTGGAAGGGAGGTGTACAAAGTTGGCAAGTATAGATTAAACATGTTAGACTATTACCTACCTAAAAAAAGAGAGTATTATTTAACACCATCAGCTGGCATATGTTGTCAGGTGGTAGTTCAATCTGCTTTAAATCAGCAAACATTGATCATTGCATTCACAGAAAGATTAGACTCCTGTAATTGAAATATAAGCTTGTCTACAGGTAGTTGATTTACTAAGTTTAAAATTTTAGTTGAACCAGTATTCATGAGAACCCTGCCAATCCTTCTGAACTCTTGGGTTTCCACACTGTATTATCAGCTATATTCATCATAAGATTTGTGCAACATTAAACCCAGTATATAGATGTGTCAGGAGCAAAGATGTGATAATAATAATGATCAACTTTGAAACTTGCATCTGTGTTATGCAGCTGGAGAATTTTCAATTCATAGCTAAATAATGATCGGTGTGAATTGTGTTATGTCCGTTTCTCTTGTCACCAATAAAGATTGTCCGGAGCGATTAATGTGGTTCCTACGCACAAAGTGATTTAATAGCAAAATATATCAAAGTATAACAAAATACAAGAAAGTGTAACAGATACATTACGTGTGCACACTGGATCCAGTAACAGTCATTCAATCCTGAAGTCTATGGTCAAAGAGAGTGAATAATACTGTCCAGTGGCTTTTTATGCAGTTTTATTTGACAAAAAACAGTGATGATGTCACAACGTACACACAGATAACTAAAAGAGTTCTTCATTGGTTCAGGGTTTATGATATACCAGTAGAATGCTGGTCATAGTTCAGCTCAAACGATTCTTCTCCAAAGGTGGGGGAAACTCACTCCAACAGCCGCATAAGTGTCTTGCCTCAGGAAACCGCCAAAAATCTAGTTTAAACTAACCCATTAACAGAGTACTTATGAGAATTAATCTTATACTAATCATAGCTAATGACTGCTATGTGTGATCGCTTCTCCGCTGATATCAGATTCCTGCTGGTAAAATGTTGATTAATATAAGACCAAACACCATAGATTTCTTAATACCTGAACCATAAATACCTTTAATATAGGCTTATCCTTGTATAAGTAATCTCTAATTCTTAATAATAAAAGAATGTAAGTTGGATCTTTATTAAATGTGAACTATTTACAAGTGTAGGTGCGAATGTAAGTGTATTTGCTCAGAATTCCCTGTGCAATTGCATAATTAACCCTGGTATGACGTAGCGTACTGATCGCAATCGCACGGAAAACTATTGCAATCAATATTTATTCATTTAGAACGACTTCATCCAAATATTTGACTTCAACAATAAAAAAAAGTTCTCAAAGGCAAATGTTTAAGTTGCATCTGCATGCCCTTATTGCACTGCACTTGCACATTAGCATCCTTGATCCGCTGCTCCAAGCACAAGGGGTTGCAAATATGAGATACGTGCAATTATAAATACGGACTCATGTGGTGCACATTTGCAGTGATTTAGTTTTGCACCAAGATGTAATTTTACGTTGCACAAATGCACTTATGTGGAAATCTAAAAGAGGCACTAAGTGTATATGCATTTAGAGCGTTGAGGTGTCACTCACTTATTCATGAGATTTTCAATCCATCAATTATTATTCCATCATGCTTAATTTGCTCAAGCCCATAATGATCAGATTCCCATTTGTAAATCTTTACCATGTGTCCAAAAATTACACTAGAGCAAGGTCAGGTCTGGCACAAACCCAAAGTCTGGATTAAGTGCATCCTCTCCTCAATAATAATATATTCCTTTCGTATAGACCATGGATAGATGAGTGTGATCGAGAATAATCTAATGTCACATCAGTTACAACAAATTCATGTCAAATACAATTTAAAACTAAATGAATCTTTGAAGTAAAAAAAAATATCTTGGCAAAATACCATGCCTATATTAAGAGAACAGAATTCAATTCTCCTAATTACTCATCTGTAGATACAGTAAAGTGTAAAGTTTAATTCTACAGTACAAGGTAAAAGATATTTGTGATGAGAACACATTATAAAAAGGAATAGACAATTATATAGGTCCACCATAATATTATTTATTTAGAGAATAAATATTCCATATTCTCACAAGAGAACATTGTATTGAGTAGATAAAACTTATTATCTGCCCCAAGTTTAATTATAATTTTTGTGACGTTCTATGTCTGGTAGATCATAAGGTTGAATTGATTTATATACTCATGTAAAATCAAGGTGGTTTGACTTATTAACCTTACTATTAACAGTTGGGATATTGTATTTTTTATAATATGTTAGTTTTGTAAATTAACTCTTAACTAGGGAGAAATACTCACTAGTTTAAGGTTTTAAATACATTTTTACGACTAGTACCACTAGTATGGGTGAGCACTCAACACTGGTGAAGGAAAGTAGTAGCTGACACTGGTAACGGAATGTTGAGAATATTAGAATGACAAAGGAGGAGTTAGAACTCCGTATTCGCAATGAAAAGGCACAAACGCAACTGGTTCTGGAAACATTGGTTCTGAAAATTGGAAACAGCATTGGTGATAGAAAACGGAACACTGGCGATGGAGAGCACTACGGGTGTAGAAAGGAGCCAGGGAAAAGTCTACAGGGGAGATAATAAGTGACGTTCCTTAGAAATCAGCATAACAATTTCAATAATCCTTAGCTTTTCTTTCCCTAGGCACAATTTTCCGTGATATAGTACCATTTTTATTGTTATCTTTTATTTATAAGGCACCACAAGGATTCCGCAGAGCTGTGCATAGGGGGTTAGAATATACTGCAAAATAACGTAATTACAAAAGTGACAAAATTATATGAAAACAAACAACAAATTTACATAATTACAACATGCAAAATTACATAATTATGTAAGGAAACTACAAAGAGAGAGGGCCCTGCTTGTGAGAGCTTACATTCATATACCAGGGAAGTATTGTGCTACTGTGTTTGTTTAAAAACAGCACCACTGTCTGTGTCCTCTTACAGCATGAGACAATAAAATGAGACAATAAAAAACCCAATAAAACATTCTTATTAGGCTGAAATGACAAGAAAAAAAGGGACATGGGCATACCTACCTGCTTTAGCCCACACCTGTAGTGAAGTAGTGATATATTGAATGGTTGCACAGCCAGCTGCCTGTCACTCTGCTGTTATACTTCATTCTTCTTTTTTTATGCAAAAATATTTGAAATTTAGCCTGAATTACGTGCAGAAATATATTAAAACTGTTTTCTCTGCCGTTAATTGCAAAATGGACCAACGTTATTCAGTGTTTGAGAAGCCTGGACTGGCAACAACATTTATTTCTGATATATCATTATTATTAGACTGTGTTATAAAGTAACTCAGTCTGGAAGTGGGAGGTGAAGAAATATTAGACGTTTGCCAGACAGACTGTATTCGGGGACTGTAGTATATCCCAGGTGTTACCATGACATCATCATCTTTGTATATTCCAAATAATCATGTAATAATAGTAAAAGTTTGGTATTAAAAAATAGTGTTGGTTTTAGGGTGTAGGTACTTGATTCTGACAGCTGCTGGTGAGAACATAAGCTTCTGCCCCAAATGTCCCCTTCCTCTTGCACCGCCCTCCCACGGCAAACTCATATTTTATTTCAAACTAATTGAACCCACTGAAGTGCAAGCAGTGTTTTCACCCTTTGGTCCAAGTATAATTATTCAATTTTTTTACAGTCCTGGGCATTGACATCATAAAGTTTCCTACCAATTAATTAAAACAAAATAGTACAGTGTAAGTAAAGTTTCGGGAATTCCTGCCTTTTAATAAACACTAGTAAAGTTAAAGTTAAACTTTATATGAGGATTACTTTATATTCTGTCAGTCTCTCTGTTGCCACAGAGGGGATACTGATTAATACAGTTAATATTTGGATTACAATTTTTTAGCTTACTGAAAACTAATTTTTGTGAGTGTATAAAGGTTCTATTGTGTACACAACAAGGCATATTTAAGACACACCGCATAATATGAAAGATATTTTTCAATCCCAATCGCATAGATATGGATTGTACTATCTTTCATATTTATTAAAAAAAACCTTCACATAAACAGCAGTTACGAAAAATTGTTGTTTCTATGAAGTGTAAAATTCACCTTTCAATTGCCTGTTCTCCTCCCAAACGATGCAGACTGCAATGATGTTTTCTCCATTCAATCCCTGTGCGCATGCGCCAACCGAAAACCTCGGTCATGCGCACAGAGATCCCAGACTGCAAGAAGGTGAGTCATGTGACAGGGAGGAATCACATGATCCCTCCACACATGCGTTGTCCAGCTCTGCTCTTCGGTGCAGAGCTGATAGCAGTGACAGTTTTCAATTATGTTAATGTACATTAACATAAAAAAATTACTAATTTCGGCTATCGTTACTGAGCAGTCCCCATACACATTTTATGGGAACTGCTCAGTAAAATGAAAACAGATGCAATGCAGCAGATATCTATGATATCTGCTGCGATGCAGTGATCATAAATCACAATTTTGCGGTTAATCCCCGAAAACGTCATTTTACTAAGGATTTATGTTTCATAAATAGGACCTTATATGAGATGCACAATATAGCTATGAATACTCTCACAAATGTAAAGAATGCATTATGCACACCAGTGTTCTTTTATATACAAATATGTACTGTTGCTTCACAGTGGGGATTCCACATTTACCAGGAGATGATTACAACATAGTAAGAATTATAGGACAAAACAGAAAACAATTCCCAGTTTTGCACAATCCCATCCAATGGCTCATCATCCTGATGCCTAATTCAAAACTGGGGGCTGTGTTCAAGAGATGTACCAAGAGGAGACATTGCTGAGTCTACACATAAAAACTACTTGTAAACAAAGATATATAAAATCTACAAATAGTTTAAATATGTAAGTTAATAAAAAATAATAATACATGGAGTGTGGATCTGCAATTAAACTTATTGGCTTGCAGTCCGTTTTTAATAACTATGGGCCTGATTCATTAAGGATCTTAAATGAAGAGCAGTGGCGCACGCAGGGGGGGTTTCTGAGTCTCTAGGAAACCCCCCCCCTGCGCTAAGTGGCCACTGTCCTATACAGCAGCCGCGGCGCTGTCAAAGAAGCGTCCGCGGTGGTGCTATATTGTATACAGCACCGCCGCAGACGCTTCTTAGACAGCGCCGTGGCTGCTGTTTAGGACAGCGCTGGCGAAACGGAGCTGCTGCGCATGCTCTCTCTCTGTTTTTTTTGGGGTTTTTTTGGGTCGGCGGGGAGAAACCCCCCCCCCCCCCCCCCCCCCGACAATCCTCTGTGCGCCCCTGAAGAGGTATCTTATTTCAGTCTCCTGGCCAAAACCATGTTACAATGCAAGGGGTGCAAACTAGTTTTCTGCTTTGCACATAAGTTAAATACTGACTGTTTTTTCATGTAACACACAAATATCAACTTTAAATTTCAGTGTACAAATAAGCTATCAAGTATTTGTGTGCTACATGAAAAAACAGACAGTATTTAACTTATGTGCAAAACAGAATACTAATTTGCACCCCTTGCATTGTAACATGGTTTTGTCCCGGAGACTGAAATAAGAAGTTTCTCAAGTTAAGATCCTTAATGAATCAGGCCCCATGTTAGTAGATAACAAAAAAATGTGCATAGTATCTAGTAAATATTCAGAGTGGACAAGATGTTGATACTTGAATTTTTGCATAAAAGGAAGGAAGATGGGAATTTAAGTTCCTGAAAGAAAAGATTTAAAAAAAATTCACTGTCTTAGGCAATGAACTAATGAATTTGAGAAATTTTAAGGTTCATACTAAGTTGAATGCAAATTGCGTTTCTGCCGTTTAGTATGATTTTTTTACATCTGTGCATGTGCACATACCACTGTTTTCGGAACGAGTGCTTAATAAAAAAGCTTATTAAACACCAGAAATGCAATTTGTGTTCTACTTAACAGAAGCCCCTCAGCCTCCAACTCCATGATACTTTCAGCATAAAGACCTGGCATGATTAAATGTAGCATATTAGGTTGAAAATTGTTAATTGTATTGTTATACAAGATTTATAACAAGATTTGTCAACAAGAATATTGATGTCTTCTAAGCACCCCCTTTGTCAGTGGAATTCAAACTATCACTGGTATATTTTGGAAAACTTCTCAAAATCTGACTTTCAATGACATTATTTAAAGAGATTACATAAAGTTCTTATTAAAAACGGAGGGCCTGATTTATTAAGACATGCAAAATTAACGTATTTTTTTGAAAAAGACATTTCATTCAGGCACAAACACGCAGGGGCGGACCTAGACTTAGGGGGGGGGGGTGATTTAGCATAGGCACGCCTCCTCCATTCTGATTGGCTGGCTCCGGTTGTCCCCTCCCTTACCCATGATTGGCCATGCCCCCTCTCTGTTTTGATCGGCGTCTGGGATACAATTTAAAGGTAGGCTTGAGCTGCTAGCGGGGGTGATTGCTCTGATTGCCCCCACTGGATCTGCCACTGTATGCACGTCCGTATTCAACTACAAACAATCGTCTCTTTTTGAATACGGATGTAGATACACTCTACTTATATATATATCTACTTATATGGCGTTTATCATTTTGAAATAAACGCAATACCCTGCAGGATACATATATATGTGGAACATAAAGCCCAAAAAGAATGCACAGAAAATAATTATTGTCACCTGTTAATATTATAGTCATTAATGATAAAACATTATTTGCTCCTGATTCCAAACACATGTCCTAGCATGCATATGAGACTATCATCAATATCACTCTGCATTTTCTACACCTGACCTGTAGCTAGAACAAGTGATGCGACAGAAAAACACTTATCTTTGAGATGCCCAAGGCTTGAACCGGATGCTGCTGCGTGCACTCGAGCTTGGCACGCCCTTACTGCACAATGACTATGTGCATCCGCTCATTACCCTCCTCGTTCTGCCTGTGAGACTGTAGCTTGTCTAAGTGCCCTTTGCGCATAAGGATGAATTGGATGTTCTTGTGTTCACTGGCATATAGTCTGGTTCTGGGCATGCACAATACGGCACATATCGGCATTTACGTTTCTTAATGAATCAGGACCTGAATGTTGTTTTAAATGAAGGTAAATTCTCTTGCTGGCATAAATACACTTTTAATTCTGAAACCGTGAGTTAAAGATTGTAGCTGAAAAAATGTTCATTTTTTTCAATTTAAATAAGTCCACTTCCTGTCATAAGAACACCAAACTCATGACGTAAACTAACCTTGGATTTCATGATATTTCTCAGCGATAAATTGAAGATTATATCCCCATCTAAGGTTGTCTATCCTTCTCTTTCCTTTTGATTTTTGCAGATTGGTTAATAAAGGTTCCTGGGTTTGTGTCACAAACAAACTTGCTGTTATGGTCTTACCTGCTGGTATTGGCGCTGCTTAGATTGGAGCTGTGGAGTCTAAACACTCCTCAGATCTTCACCAGGGACTCCTGCAAGAGGATTTGGGGCTCGCTGCAGAGGCATGCAGGTCGTGGCCCTCCCAGTTAGCTAGCAGCGAGGTATAGGTGATAGCATAGTCGTGGAATCCAAAGGTCAAGCCGAACGGGCAAATCAGGCACAGAAGGAATAGCCAGAAGAAGAGTTAGCAAGCAAAAGGTCAAACCAGGATATTAGAGAGGTCCAAAGCAATATCCAAACAGAGTAGTCAAACAAGCCGAGTCAAAATCCAAGGAATAGGTAAGCTCAGGAAACAGGTGCTGGAGTCTTGAGACCAAGATACTCTGGCACCCTAGTGGTGCCAGAGTCAGGTTTAAATATATGCTGTCACCCTGTCATTGGTGGACGTGGGGTCGGCTGTCAGCTGTTCTGACAGCCGACAGGAAGTGCGGCTGGCGTCTCCATTGTCTAGCAACGAAGTCGTGATATTTGGGCACCTGCGCCCGCACTTCTGGCCGAGAACTGGAAGTGGTGTCCTGTTGCCTAGCAACGGGGCGCCCGGGCCACAGCGAAAGCGACCGTCCCCGGCACCCAGTGTGTGTGCGGGGACGGCACCTGACAGGTTGTGGGTGATTAAAAAACAATGCCCTAAAGAGAATCTTCAGGCAGAACCTCAATTCAAAGAGGAATCCCAAATGGGGACATGGATCGTATGTTTCCCCTCAGCAATCTTCTTGTCGGAGGACCTTAAAAAGGGGATAGGCCAATTATTCTAAAAGCCTTTGCAGACATTTTTGTACTTTTTATGTTGTTACTTCTTAGATGTTTGAAATGTAATATCCAATCTGCTTCAAGTTCAGCCACCACATAGAAGTGTCTTGGGAGTCGAGACGTCTTTTAATCCTGTCACATAAGCAGTCATTTTACCTCTTCTATAGCTGCAAGTATAAGTTCTCAGTCACGGGTTGTGTTTCCATATGAAAGCCTTTGGAGATAATTCTCAAAGTTAATTCATTGTGCACAGTAATAAGCCTTGGATGTGCGCTAATGATCTGAATTGTGCATCTAGCGCACATCAAGGTGCGCACCTCTGCTAACCAGAAATACATCTCATTGTGCAGAGAGGAGGACAAATCTGACAGTTTCCCATCGTATTTGTTCATTTTAACTTAGTGTAATGTATATTCTATAAATTGACCTCAAGGACTAGCATAACAAAGTATTGCAAGGATATTAAATACAGCAGCTGAAATTCATACAATTAATATTTCTTGAGTTGATGTACCAGAAGAATTAATACTGGTATTTTTCTTTTACCCAATAGCGGCTAATTATCTATCATCTATTTATTACAGTGGCAATTGCTCTGTCCTGTTGCATTAAGCTCACAACTTAACCTTTGCCCTTTATGATATCTGTGGAATATCAGCATTCAGAGAGCTGAATAAGTGTACCTGAAGATGCCGCGTTTAGCTGGCCCAACTTTACAGAGTTTGCGCTGGCTGACGACCCAGGGGTACTTTACTATACCAGGGAAGTAAATCCAGTGCCTCTAAGGGGTTCATCGATCACTCAGGTAAAGCAGTTATAAAGTACAATGGTACTTTAATTATTTTATTTATTTTATTTTGTTAACAATATACATTTTAATAGGTTTTGTGGAGGAATTGGGAGCCTGCTCCATATTTATATGTCTTATGAAATTTTGATGTCAGAGCAATTTGGACACAGTCTTCAGCGTCCATTAGATTTCTCTGTTTCATTTTTAATGTTCGTTAGGGTGGAAAATCCTTGTTCGCAAAGGTAGGTTGTTGCAAAAGGCAGCAACTTTTTGACTGCCTTCTCAGATGCACTGTTGAATGCCTTTTCAGCTTTTGACATCCAAAAATATGACAGATCTGCTTTGTTTTCAAATGCAATACGTGCTTTATTATTGCATCGAAGCTCAAGAAGTGCCTCTGCCAACCCTGGAGGCTCTTCTGGTACAACAGCAATTTCACATTTAAAGGGATCTACAATTCAACTGACAGCATGTGAATCGGCAGCATTACCTCCAGGAATTTCATTTTTACCCCGTTTGGGGTAATTTACCCCTGTTCTTTGACCACTGGTCTAGGGCTTCTATTGCCTAGTTTTAGAAAACTGTCTCTCCTCCACCCATGTTGCTCATTATGGCTGAGATTCAACATAACTATGTGATGGAGATGATTGGTATATTTTATTTGACGGCCCCTTCACCTCCCTTTCTTAAGTGGTCAGATTTGAGCAATTGGTCTCTTTATAGTTATTATTATTATTTTTTTATTTATATTGTTTGCTGAATTTTGGTGTACTTGTTTAGATATATGTAAATGTTTTTCATTTTTCTTTTCAATGTTTTTCCTTTTTTTTTGTTTATGTCTTCATGTACTTACTTTGGCTCTGTTTAATTTCTTGGTACTATATTGTTATACAATACACCAGAATAAAAATGCACTTTAAAGAAATGCCAGGGAGATTTAACACACACCCTGTCCCTCACCCCTCCAGTCCAGAGGACTGAGGTCGCCTCTCTCCAGGTTCCTTGGGTCAATTTTCTCCGCCTCTACCAAGATGGGAGGAATCTGTTTCCTGCTTTGCTCATGTCCTCCATCAAGTAAATTGATTTTTATTGAAGATATCAAGAATTATATCATGGAGTGTTCCAGGCTTGGACGGGGTCTACCGGCATTCTAGGTATTGGCAAATCATGGGGCATGAGCATTGACTGAGGAGATCTGATCTCAGACTTATGCAAACTGAATAACGAATGTGCTGTAGCCGGTAGCCATCAATGCCAACAGGGGCGGGCTGACCCGGGGGGCAGGGGGGCAGAGGCCCCCTGGGCCACTCTGTCAGACCGCAATTAGGGCCGGGGGGCAGGCCGGCCGGCCGCCCCCCGGATGCAATATATGTCCTTTTTACCCGCGGTCGCATCTGATGACAACACATGTGGCCACGTCAACGCACAGACGGCCGCATCACAATGACAGGGGAAGCGGCCGCGTCATGACGCAGCCGCATCCCCTGTCATGTGATGCGGTCATCTGTGTGCCCCCCGGCCATCCCTCTCCCAGCCCGCGCCTGAATGCCAACCTGTGACAAAATAACCAGGAACCCACAGGCTCGATAAATCTAATCAAATCAAATAAAACCATAGATCTTACATTTAATTCTGGATAGTCACCAAAGTTATGGCCCTCACAGAAGCCTCAGTGTCTTTCCTTGTAAATAAATACTGCTGGAATCAAGTTTGCTTAGGCAAGTTTAGTGGCGATATTCAAAACAACTTCAGTTTTAAAGTCTTATATGAATTGTTAGCCAACTTTCATATTTCTTCATTGGAAATGTACTGCTGCATCTATGATTAAAATAGGACAATGACTTCACACCAGAGAGTGTAAAAGAGGCAGAAGAGAAGATCACATGCTGTACAAAGTCAGAAACTAGTTAGAAAGAAAGGTTATAGGGAAAGAACAGAAGATGGCACAGTGAGGATAAAGTGAAAGACGATTTTAAAGAAAGTATGAGAGTGTGTTAAATTAAACACTATAAAATAAAAGAAGTAAGAGTATGGGCTAGATTTACTAAGCTGCGGGTTTGAAAAAGTGGGGATGTTGCCTATAGCAACCAATCAGATTCTAGCTGTTATTTTGTAGAAGGTACTAAATAAATGAAAGCTAGAATCTGATTGGTTGCTATAGGCAACATCCCTACTTTTTCAAACCTGCAGCTTAGTAAATCTAGCCCCATGAGTTGTAATTATGGAATAGGATGTACAAACTGAAACCAACAAAATTTCGGATTCTCAGTTCTCGTGTTTCCTGTGGACACCTTCAATACAATGTGTGCTATAAAATCTATGATCCCCAAGAATGCTCTTTGTAGAAGGTGTCTGGTACCTATTTTCCATGTCTAGTTAAAATATACTGTATAATTCCTTGTTTTCTTAAGGTAGGGATGGTAATGTTACATACAAGTCTGTGTTTTGACATCAAATTCAGTTTGGTTTCCCATGTATCTTAAGGTTTCTCTAGATACCTACTCTTGGATAATGGTCTGAAAGTTCACAGCTAGTTGTTCTTCTCATCAGCTACTGGATCTGCAGTTCTGATTACCTTACTCATGTGTTGGCTAAACTGTGACACTCCAGGTGTTGTGAAACTACAAGTCCTAGCATACCCTTCCAGCAATAAGCTGCTATATATTGGCAAAGCATACCGGGACTTGTAGTTTCACAACACCTGGAGTGTCACAGGGTAGCCAACACTGACTTATTGCCTTCAAATGTGTCCCTCTGGTGTCCAACCAGGGTAATTGGCTTCCTATATTACCTCTTTGTTCATTGTACTATTTTCCTAGGTTTCTTTTCTAGGCAAAAACGTATAAATATCCCTTTGTTTTCTGGATCCAGATCTCAGCTTCTCCTTGTGCTTCTGTTCATGACTGGTACTTGCCCCTACACCAGGCTTCTGGATGGATTAGCTTTGCTATTTAATTTAGTATCATTCTTCACTCTCCACTAGTCAGCAAGCTGTTTCCTTAAGGGCTGTTAGCTGTGGTTATCTGAAGCATAGTCCAAGTCCATTTGTGTGACCTTCTGGTGAAGATAAAGAGGCCCATTAAATGCTGTGGCCAGAGCTGTCTGCACCAACTACTGGAGACACGTAAAATCCACTCACGAACCTTAATCCCTACATAGAGATTATTGTCACTACTGTTCCATAAACATGTTGAAGAAACAGAAATATTTCTTTTGTCTAAATAATAATGGCATGACTGCCATCTTGTTTGCATGGATGACAGAAAATAAATATTATAGTTATTGGTGTAATGCAGCAGTGCACCTAGTGGTCAATTTATCTTGGCAACTGGTAAAATATATTGTAAACCAAGTATTCAGAAATTAGAATACCCGTACTGTACACAGAAAATTAATTTCAGTGCAATGTTTGACTGCCATATTAATTTATTCTCCTATCATGTGTGTCTGTACTGCTCTAGAGCTTGTATACATGAGCTTCTCACACTTAAGGAAGCAGTGCTAATTTCTTATTCTCTACAGCAAACAGTACTGACAGAGGGAGGTATTGAGAGGTGAGTCAATTTTCACAGCTCCACTGAACAATTTGTATGACTGATTAATGCAGAAATATATAGGCATCTAAGCATGTTGAAAAAAAAAAACAAGTGCATACATTTATCATTAGCAGGTATCTACGAATGTTGCAGCAATAATACATTTGCTTGTGTGTTAGGGTAGAGGGTGTTTCAACAGCTTCTCTGGCAGCCCATTTTTTGTAAGGTTTGCTCAGTTTTGCACAATATATTTCCAGACATTTTATTTACAAAGCTTTCTCCATCCTCCCTGTGTGAAAACTCCATCACTGTGTTTGACAGTTAGCAATCAGGCTACAGGAGATTTAAAAGGGGGTTGATGCAGTCTTGCATCAAAGTCACACCAAGCTAGGGGTATATTTACATACAGGAAAGATAGGCATATACAGCAGGTGAAATAAGTATTGAACACATCAACATTTTTCTCAGTAAATATATATTTAATGTGGCTATTGTAATGAAATTTACACCAAATGTCACCAACAACCTTGCAATCCACAGATGCAAAGAAATCAAACCAGGGATGTCCATAAATTAGATTTTGTGTAATAATGTGAAATGATAGAGGGAAAAAGTATTGAACACATGAAAAAAAGGGAGGTGCAAAAAGTCATGGAAAGCCAAGACACCAGCTGAAATCTATCAGTAACTAGAAAGCAATCCTGCCAGCTGATGGCCTGTAAAAAGGTGTCTCAATACGAAGGTGTCACACAGGAAACATCTCATGATGGGTAAAAGCAAAGAGCTCTCTCAAGACCTTCGCTACCTTATTGTTGCAAAACATACTGAATACATTGGTTACAGAAGGATCTCTAAACTGCTGAATGTTACAGTGAGCACTGTTAGGGCCATAATCCGGAAGTGAGTGGAAACAACATCATTTCACCATACACCGGCCACGACCAGGTGCACCTCACAAGATTTCTGACAGAGGAGTGAAAGAATTATCAGAAGAATTGTCCAAGAACCAAGGACCACTTGTGTAGAGCTTCAGAAAGACCTGGAATTAGCAGGTACAATTGTTTCAGAGAAAACAATAAGTAATGTACTCAACCGCCATGGCCTGTATGCACGCTCACCACGCAAGAATCCTTTGCTGGAGAAAAAATATGTTGAAGCTCGTTTAAAGCTTCTTACACAACTTTTGGACAAGCCTGTGAAATATTAGGAAAATATAGTGTGGTCAGATGAGAGCAAAATTGAACTCTTTTTATGTCATAATACACACCTAAGGTGGCACATTTTAGGAGGCAGCATAAAATGGGTTTATGTAAAAAACTGTAATTTTATTTGAATATCTTTTATCATGATCCCATTTTCCTGTTAGAGAGAATTGGAAATTTGGGGTATATTCACTGACGATGCTTAGGGTAGCACCAAGGTACCTGGTCCTTTATATAGTCTCTATGAGTGGTACACTCACAGTTGGATAGGTTGGTCTACAGTGATGGAATGTTACAGTTTATCAGTTAGAGAAAGACAGTTCTTGCACTAGTTCGTCGAATCAAAGCATAAGTTTGAAAAATTGTGTAAAACTCTCAATGTTTGAAAGATGTTTTGTTCTGATCAAGTTCGACGTCCTTTTAATATACGTGTAACTTTCGGTTTATTTAGAACGAACTACAAATTATACCGCACCAAATCCTGAGCAAACCATAAAAAAGCTGGTAGTCATGGAAGCGGCCCTGGATCGAATGAATTTGAATTTGCATTTAAAAGCATCTCTGCTAGCTGACAAGCATTGATATTTACACATAGTGCACAAAGGTTCATGCCCCAAGGTCAACGCATGACCCAACATTTACGATAATGTTTCCATTTTCTTCTAATGTACTGCTCTTTTGCCTCTAATTTAACTATATAAAGGAAGACTTTTGGCAACATAAGGAGGTATCATGGCTGCTGGTTTCAACTCTGATATTTTGTTTAAACTATTAATACATTATTTTATGTGTGCACAATTGTGATCATGTGCATAAGGCTGCCATATGTCACGCATTTTCCAGAACAGTGATCTTTTTCTCTCATTAAAAATCTTTAACTCATTATATTTAGTTTCCCATAATTCAGAGTCCTGATGCTCTCAAATTAGCAGACTACATGGGGATAGGTTCCTATAACATCCCTACTTTATTTAGAAACCAAAATAGATTCTGAGATAAATTCAAAGAACTGAGCAAATGTCAGGTGAAATGGTTATCCCGACTTCTTGGAGCCATAATCATAGAAACATATAATTTGATGGTAGATAAGAACCGCTTGGCCGATCTAGTCTGCCCATATTTTAATCTATGGTAACCTCAAGCCTATTTGATCCTTAGTTCTTTGTAAGGACACCCTTATGTCTATCCCAAGCTTGTTTAAATTGCTCTTCTGTTTTAGCCTCTACCACCTCTGATGGGAGGCTATTCCACTTATCCACTGCCCTTTCTGTGAAGCAATTTATTTTCACATTTCCCCTGAACCTACTTCCCTCCAGTGTCGGTGCATGTCTCCGTGTTCTAATACTTCTCATCTTTTGAAGAATGTTTCCCTCCTGTACCTTGTTAAAACCCTGTTACAAGCATATAATTTATATAGCCAGAGGAATTAGTTGAGGCAAGCATTAAAACTTGGAACTTAATGCATAATCGGTGTGGGGTGCCTAGTGCACTGAGGCATAAAACACTGTCGGGCAATATGATATAACATAATTCGCTTTCACTAAGTTGCCATGTGGTGCATTCCTCTCTTTGCCTCCAAGTAAACTAGCTTCACCTGGGTTAAAATAAGTTGGAAATTAGTGAACAATGCCATATCTGCGATTAGTATAAACTTTGGCATTTTGATATCCCTTCAGCAAAACAAAATCGCTATTTATTGATTTGGACACTTAGCCAGGCATTCACACCCCTTATCATGTGCCGGAGAGCCTGCTGAGATAGATTTAAAGTTATAGTCATATCATAACGAGTGTGTATATACTTACATTAATAGGTTCACCATAAACTCTTTTCACTGTTCTGCAGCAGGCTGCCATGTGAGGAAGAAACTGCTTCCCTTACTGAGCCGGGAGAGTCTGAGTGACAGTTTTGTAGACTTGCTGTGCCAGGCATGTTGCAATGATTCAAATGCCTGTAGAATCAGCTTAATGACCTGTTTGAGATCCCCTCAGGATACTATCCTAAATATTTAGGAGGAGCTTCATCTGTCTGTGGTGGGGCAGAGAGGCAATAATTTACTTCTTAACAGAACTGTGTGGAATTTCAGGGTCACACTAAATAATGTGTTTTATCTCCATTATTCACATCAGAACTTTGAAACGTTGACGTTGAGTTGTCCTTCAAGCAGTGTGAATGATGTACAGGCAAATGCTTCCAACATTGCTATGGTACAACAGCACTCATTCACAGGTTTACACTAGTAGGTTATGGATGAAGAAAGTTGTTGCTATCAGCTGTGTCCTCCTACATGATAATCACTATACACGTTTGTTGAATAATACATGACTGCCTGTATGAGCCAGTCAGACAAAGCATGTAGTCACATGATCACACATGGGTCATCTACAGTATCATACTACCTATCTCCTGCTCACTGTGGACAATAGTGCCTATAAATTCAATAGCAATAAGTGAGGCATGAGCAATTCCATGCCTCAGTGATGTTACTAGACATTAGATAGGTTAATTATTGAATTAGTCTACACAATGGTGACATATACTGTGTATAGGCTACAGGTACACTTTAAGGAACAACAGGCAAGGGGAAAAATGCTCCCCTTCCCCTTGTAGCCAAATTGTTGTACTTTACATGCAGGTTCCTATAGGTATATATGTTATGTACAATAAAAATACATATAGATTAATGCTGCACTGATCAAATACTTTGCACACTGTGAGCTGCAAGCGAAGTGTGTGTCTTGTCATTTGCTTTCTCCACTCAGTGTAACTGCCCTCGCCTACCATCACATTTGATGAAGCTATTCTGATCACTGAGAGTAAATTGAGTTCTGTATCACCGATGATTGTGCTCTCATTCTGCGACTCCAATATAAAAGTTACCAATCATCTGTCTCCCGTGTATCCAAACTCATATTTATGTTTCAATATGCAGAGATGGAGTTTTTTTTTTTTTGTTCCCTCTGAAGTGCAAAACACAAAAAGAGTAAAAAATGTTGTGAAGGTTCTGAGAGTCCCAAAGACACCGAGGTGACTCAATTTGCATCTGTCTAATGTTTGCCTATTTATCAAACAAATTTGAAGCAGATGGTAATTTTGGCAATCGAGTCTGAGGCTGAAATGTTTTTCCACTTCAGTTTCAGAAACTTGTTGAGAAGAGACTATACTTCTGCGTTCAACACAAGAAATTGGCCACTTCTGTCTATGATTGAATCTGTCTCATGGTAAAGTTCATTAACATGTGAGTTTGTGACATAATATATCAATCTAACAGATAGCAAAAACAAAGAAAGATTTGCTAATGTCACTGAATAAACAGACAGTAATTTAAACAGCCCCTGTCCACTGTCTGAAACTCTTAACTTCTATGTTTATCTATTAAACCCAATAGACATTCTATAAGTGCAGTATAAGGTGGAATTACAGCTAGGTGTGCAAAATACGGTGGTTGACCTCCGCAATCTACCGCTTTACTTTTTGCGAACTTTACAGCCATAGGAAACCAGGTATTTTGGCAGCTCACCAATATTAAATGACAGTAATATTTTATTTAGATTAAACTATCAATAAAGTGACTTATTTTATTCTTAAAATACTATATAATACTACTAATACTTCTATTATTTAATATACTTTCCAATATTTGACAAGGAAATAGAGGGACGTAATAAGTAAAGCTCATATTCTGTCTAAACAGGTGATCTATCCACCCAACCACAGTCTTACCAAAGCTGTACTTTCATAAATCAGAGTAAAAACAAGCCCACGCTCGGTATATGCCATATCATATATGGTACCAGCTGCATGGCACTAAGCCCGCGCTCGGTATATCCCATATTGTATGTGGTACCAGCTGCGTGGTAATATAAATGCCCATATATGTATACAGAACAAAAAGACAGTTGTCAGTGCTTATCCTTTACACTGCATATCTGTGTGTATCTAGCAAATTGAAAATATGAGGTATTCGTTCATATTTTGATCAAAACACTTAAGCCTGCATCCCAGCGTCAAGGGCACCTCATGATATGCAGGTCTTACACTGACCTATATGCTTCAAACACCATTCAAATGCAATTAAAATCAGATCCACTCACCTCCCAGGTATAGGGGTTTACATCTAGCAAGGGCTGTCTTGTGAGCCACACCCAAATATGCATTAAATAGGCTTGATGGGCAGCTGCTATGACAATAAGGCAATCTTTTGAAACAAATGTTTAACCATTGTTGCGGTGGGAATTTAAGTAGAGGTTAGTCAAATTTTCTCAACTATTCATTCCACAATTAGGTGCAGAATTTGGCATTAAGCGTTTGTTACTTCCGTATATATTGTTTGCAGTAAAGATTCTTGGATTCCATTGCTGTGGTTCCAATGCACAATAGGTTTTATTTGCAAAGTATTACAAGACAAAGTTTGGCATGCATACTCATGCGCTTGTTAGCACTAACACAAGCATCTGGTTTCCAAAGCCAGAGGTGAAAAATGTATACACTGTGCAGTTTTAAAAAGCAATGACACCACAAAGATACACAGTTACAGTATTCAGGTCTTTATTCATAGGTTGAAAGATCTTGACCTCCCAAGAACTCAAAGCCCCATTGGTGGATTTCTCTTGTCGTTGTTCCTTGAGATTGCCAGGTGTTCTTCTTCAGATTCCCGCCTCTAGACCTGTCTAAACTGTTTTTTATGACCCCTGTGTACTGGCTATTTGGTGTATGAAAAAGTTATATTAATTACAACAAGTGTTCGCAAGGTGCGAATGCTACATAAATAACACTGGAAACGGTCTCATGCAATTGCAAACAGAATGAGACCAAACTTGGTATATTACCTAAAATAAATAAATTAAACTTATTTGCATGTTGTTTTTTGCAAAAACAATTATTCAATTGCGTACTAATCGCATCACAACCAATATTAATGTACAGAAAAAATTGATTATCACTTTATTACAATTATTACACTTCAACACCTTCCACCTGGATGTCCTCGTCATTTTTGTTTCACTGGGAATACCCCTATTATCATCATCATCATCACCATCTATTTATATAGCGCCACTAGTTCCGCAGCGCTGTACAGAGAACTCACTCACATCAGTCCCTGCCACATTGGAGCTTACAGTCTAAATTCTCTAGTATACACACATACACACAGACAGACACACAGACTAGGGTCAATTTTTTGTTAGCAGACAATTAACCTACCAGTATGTTTTTAGAGTGTGGGAGGAAACTGGAGCACCTGGAGAAAACCCACTCAAACACGGGGAGAACATACAAACTCCTCACAGATAAGGCCATGGTCGGAAATTGAACTCAGGACCATAGTTCTGTAAGGCAGAAGTGCTAACCACTAAGCCACCGTGCTACCCCTATATTTTTTTTTCACCTTATTTACCCAAACCACACAACAAAACAAAATGAATTGATACCCTTCTCACTATTTTCAGAATAGAATTCCATGGATTAGCAAAGTAATGTTTTTCTTCCTGATTTGGTATTCTATAATGAGGGCATTGACCGCAATGAAGAAAAGATAAATTAGTGCCCCAACTCCTTTTTTAGACTCCTTGGTTCACCCCTGCAGCTCCATTGCTAGATATAATGAAATGTCAACCACCAAAGTCAATGCATACTGGAAGGATAATGTTAAAGGGACACTATCGTGACAATTAAGTATAATTTATATTTAGGTATTTCATGATGTGATAGTTATGTAGTTTCTTAAGAAAAATATTTGCACAGAAATTTGCTTTTTACGGCTATTTTGTTGGAATAAACATTTCTACGTGGTACAGCTGCAGTTGTTATTTTAGTAGCTTTTCCCTCTCAGTTTGAATGTCTTATCAATTCACAACGAGTAGTTGTGTCATCACTAATTATCCATTTATGTCAACAGTTCAGAGTCTACTGCAGACACATTGAATGAATGAAGTTGAAAGTGAGGATTAACGGCTATACAAGGTTGTTGGAGAATGGCAGCAGACCTGCACACATCATTATTTCCAAATTAATTTGAAAACATTAATCTGGCATTTTATTTTTGTGACTTTGATGGTTGGACACTTCTCTAAATATAAAATCACAGAGGTAAAAGAAGAACCACATTTTATGTGAAGTGTCCGTTTAATGGAAATACGTCATGGACTAAGCAGACACATGCTAAATGTTGAGGCTCTTGCGATGAGTCTAGGCAATCAATATAAAATAAACATCCCTAATCACAACAATTACAGATTCTATAAGTTACATTTGTTCTCTGTACAGCAAATCAGTTAATTAGAAACATTTATAGTAGTCGCAGTGTAAAAACATTCCTATAATCCAACATCAGTGCTTGACTAATTTAGTCGTCGAAGAGTGCTAATGACAAAACAACACAGGATGTAATGGCTTTCAAGGGGAAAGCTCTCATATATGTGAGTGCTAATTACTAGTATGACAGTTTCATACGTTACCATTAATAACCGTGGGTTTATAAATCATTCTGTATGCCAGCAACATGCTCACAGTAATTAGGCCTGCTGATATTTATGGTCTTGGGGCAAACTGTATTAATTAGAAAATACTATAGTGGAATATTATGGACAGTTCAACTGCATGCATACATGCGTATTTAATAAAACTGCAGTAGACCTCATGATTTGTAATCCATGGCAACCAAGATATTAGCGTTCATTAGTTTGTCTAAAATAGTTAGCTAATATTTGATTGGTTGCTCTGAGTTACAGAAATCATTACTCTTTATAGCATGCTATTATATAAGCACTAGAAAATGATAGTAGCATTTGGGGATCATTTACAAAGCATTTCATTCTCTCCCCTGAGTGGAGGAAGCATTTGCTCACTCTGTTCTTCTTAGGACATATATAGTGCACAGGTAAAAGTGTCAGTACCAGTGCCATTATTGTTCTAATGCTCAGTATTGGAGGAAGGCCTGTTGTAGAAAACTTCCCAGCTGTGCCATGTTCTCTCAATTTCTAGGTGTCCATACTGAATGGGGATACATTTTTTGAAAGTTTGTTATATCCTTCCCCTGATTGGTGCTTTTTCAATAACCTGAGCTTGGATTTGCTTCTGTTGGAGAGTAGTGCACTTAGTGTGATGTCTGCTCTCTCACACTCTCTCTGTTGGACCTCTAGTGCTAATTGGTGCAGGGATAACCCTATGGCCCTAGCCACATTCTATAACTGTTACAACTAGAGATGCTCACTGACCCCCGTGTTTTGGTTTTGGATCTGGATTACCGTCGTGTTTTGGTTTTGGTTTTGCCAAACCGCCCTTGCATGTTTTGGTTTTGGTTTTGGTTTTGTTTGGTTTTGTTTTGCAATTTTGTTGGAAATTCAATGTTTTTGGGCATAACATAACCTAATTTAGTGCTCCACCTGTTTCTTGGATAAGTGAGGTAATTCTAAAGCTAATAAATTAGAAAGAAAACAGTTTAATCCATGATAGGCCGTCCTTAATTCTGCACACAAACCTGATTGTCTTCCTCTTCATCTTAGCCTATTGGCAATGCAGCCATCGTCTTTGGGTGTATATTACACCCTACACTTATAGTCAAATATATAAAGAAATGGACAAAGGCAATTTGGTTTCTGTCTCTCTAGTCCCCCCTCCACTTGTAGAAAATACTAAAAAATTCAGCCGTTATAGACTGTACAATATAAATTGAAATGGACAAAGGCAGTTTGGTTTCAGTCTCTGTATTACCCCCTCCCCCCCACTTGTAGTTGAATAGAAAAAAAGCAGCCTGCATAGACTGTAGCATTAGAATATAAAAAGAAATGGACCAAGGTAGTTTGGTGATAGCCTATGACCGCCCCCCCCCCCCGCCCTCCACTTGTAGTTGAATAGAAAATAAGCAGACTGCATAGACTGTAGAATTAGAATATAAAAAGAAATGGACCAAGGTAGTTTGGTGGCTGACTATGACACCCCGCCCTCCACTTGTAGTTGAATAGAAATAAAAGAAGCCTGCATAGACTGTAGAATTAGATTATAAAAATAAATGGACAAAGGCAGTTTGGTATCTGTTTGCATCAGACCCCCTCTCCACTAGGAGTAAAATAGAAAACTATTCAGCCATTATAGAGTCTAGAATATAAATAGAAATTGAGAAAGGCAATTTGGTATCTGTCTGCATCATAATCATCAACATCATCATTAGTGCCCTCGTCGCCTACACAAATCTCCCCCTCATCCTCTTCTAATTCCAAAGTGGCATCCTCAATTGGTGTATCACCGACTACACTCGGGCTGTTAAGGCACATATCAGCAGAACTGCTGAAATGACCCTTCTTTATGAGTACACTGTCACTAACAGAATGCTCACGATTAGACATACCACTGGTGGATGGAGCATACATTATCCTCTAATGCCTTACTGTTATCTTGCAGCTCGGCTTTCCCGCATAACAGTAGTTGTGCACCACTTTTAGACTCCAAATTACTTGGTCTTGCTAGCTCACGAGTGACCTTACAAGCAGAAGGCTCTGTAATATTTTTAGATCTGGCAGTAATAGAGAAAGGCGAAGGCCTCATTCTTTCTTTGCCACTGCGTGTGTAGAATGGCATGTTGGCAAAAAATTTTTTATCGGCAGTTAACTTTTCCTCAGTTACACTTCTTTTTCGCTTCAACACAGTAAACTTTTTTTTGGTGTGTGTTTTTATCCCTGATTTAAAAAGACTATGTACTTTTACATCGCCTTTCCCAGATGATGTAATGGAAACACTACCATCAGGACTGGTGACAGAACCTGGTTGCTGATGCTGCTCATATGTGGACTGCTTTGAATCTATTTTAATGAGCCCAAAATGGGTGCCAAAAATTGTCTGCTGACAAATATGACTTTTTTTGACAGCCAGAAAAATTAGTGTAAAAAACTGGGGGATATTGGACACCCCAAATCACTTGTAGTGCAAAAGATTGTCTTTTATAGATACTGCTGACAAATATGACTTTTTTGACAGCCAGAAAAATTAGTGTTAAACACTGGGGAATATGGGAGACACCAAAGCACTTGAAGTGCAAAAAAATAGAAAAATAAGCCTACTCTATCCTCCTGTCTTGCTGCTCTAACAATTGCAAATAGATTGAATTGATTTAATAATAGAATTGAATAGATTCCAAATAAAAGAATAATAGAAAGAATAAGGTGTACAATTATTGCTCTGTCCCTGCGCTAAAACAGCCTCTGTGTTAGGAACCCCTCCAGCCGGCACAACACAACCCGGAGTCTACTCTGCGCATCAGGTGTTCCCTGATGGTGGGGACAGACTGGGCTGCAGCAGACAGAGGGTTGTGAAGTGTGTACCGGCTGGGGAGAACCCAGGCAAGCGGGGTAAGGTCCAAGCAGAGGTCTAGGGCCGGCAGCAGGTAGCAGATCCGATAAACAAGCCAAGGTCAGGGGTCACGAGCAGACAGGGAGGTCGGTATTCAAGCCAGAGGTCAAGGTCACGAGAAACACAGGCAGGGTCAAAATCCAAGCAAAAGGTCATACACGGGTAGTCAGTAGAATTTCCAGCAAACAGGAACAAGGCAAAGAGCAGGTCAGCAGACTGGCAAACAGAAGCTATAACCGGCAATGAGGCAGCAGACCTCATTGCCTTAAATACAGACAACAGCCAATCAGAGTTTGCCCCTGGGAGATACATAGCTGCAGACTAATTGCCTGCCATACCAACAGACCAATCAGGGCTATGAGGAAAACAGCTGCAGGCTAATGCCTGTTAATTGAACATTGAACTCCTAATAGCCATCAGGCTATTACAGACCTGTGCGCACGCGCCCGGCTGTCCCCTTGTTGCCGGGACGCGGCGCTGCTTTGTAAAGAGTCCGGCCGTTGCCTTGCCAACGGCCGGGGTTTAGGAGGAAGTTATGTCCCGGTCGTCATGGTGACGGCCAGGACGCCTGTGCACACAGGAAGCGAGCCGCGGCGGCTGTGAGTACCGCCGTGGCTCGTAACACTCTGACCTAACCCTGCTCTCTCCCTCTGCAAAATGGCGATGGATTGTTGTGGAGGCTGGTATTTATGCTTTTCAAATCTCGCGAGAACCGAGCTCAGAAATACGAATACGTCACGATGAGGTTTTGCCATGATTTCGATTCCGAATGGGCGGGAGAGTACCGGATAGGCGAAATTCGGATGGATTCGGATCTCGGGGAACCGAGCCCGCCCATCTCTAGTTACAACTGCTGCATCCGTTAACCCTTCGTGCACCTGCAACACTGCTGTTATTGCCTGTTCTCAAAAAAACAACAACTTGGTTAAGTTTAATACGTGTGTGGACTAACATCCCTATCCAATATGCTGACACCTTACAGACACCAAAGGTTTCTGCCAATAGCCTCAAATGTTCTTTGAGCTTCATAACTGAGCTCTTGTTTGGAAGCTTGTGTGGGAACATTCACATGTAAACAAGTCTACTTATATTGGAATCAATTAAAATGCAATTGTATATAGGTAGGTTAATCAATTCTTGATCAGACCAATAAAGACTACAGATTCCACCAGGGTTTATGGAGGTGTGTCTTAGAAAAAGGGGTGAACACTTATGTAATCAATTATTGTCTGATTTTTTTTATTTGTAATTAATTAAGAAAGAGCTTTAGACTTTATTTGTATTACTTGACATTAGAGAGTATTTTGTATTGATCAGTGGTTGAAAGTCCCAACTAGGCCCATTTTGATTCCATGATGTAAGACACTAAATCATTTCTTTTTTTACCTTTTATTATTTTATTTTAATACTTGGCCAAACTGAATATTTTTTCAAGTACAAATAATGGAGAACAGGGTGTAAGTTAATGGCCATAAGCATGTGGGGTGCACAATTTTTCATTTAGGGCATTCTCACAATACCTAGGAGAGTATCAACTCTAATGTGGTTCTATTCCTTCCGAAGGACAATACTTTACCACCAAGATATTGAAGAGGTCCCCTCCACTTTAGCATTTCAGATAGTATATTATGAAAATATTTAATAAAATTATATTACATGACATACTAAGATAATTGTTTGATGATAGATCAGGTATGAAACTGGCTTGGGATGCCAGATAAATATGTCAGGACTATACTGATTCATGGACATATTGTTACTTTAGGACTTGATTTTTAAACATCAACTATAAACACCTCTTGGATTTAGTTCCCTGGATGTCATTTTGGAGTGTTATTTAGCCTGAAAAGAAGTGTATTTTTGTCATCTGATCGTTCTTGGAGTTAGAAAACCCAAGTGAACACATATCCGGCCATTCCTCACATGATAATTATAACCACACAACTCTAAAGTCCTGGTTTTCTCCTAAGATCAGCTGTTCAATCTGAATTAATTTACTACATATTTGGGCTCTTCTATACTCTACACTGCTCCCTAGTGTCAGTTCAAAGGCATTGCATGCCAATGAGCACGTTGACAGCTGCCATATTTCTCTGAAAACTTTATGGTGGCCAGCTGCTTAATAGTATGGGACTACTTGGCTAATAACTTCTGTATTTCTGTATGTATCAGCCCAGGAATTGATGTTTATGTTTGACTTGGACCAATGTAATATTGGAAGTATATCCTTGATTAGCATAATTTTCCATAATTATTAAAATTGTTTCTACTTTATATCCAGTAATAAATTTGGTTGTATTTTTATATATTGGAAACTTGGCATAATTCTATTGGTGGAAATCTTTTCTCTCACTGCCTGTGCCTCCTTTATTATTATTTTATGTAATATTAACGTATTGTACAACAAGCCATCGCTTTTCGACAAAATACAGGCATTTAATATAAATCTATGCTTTATATAAATCTCTTAGAAATCTGGTCCCCAACGACCATTCACCATCTCTGCACCAAATGCTCTTCAAAAAGAGGGGGCAAAATGATACAAGCATTTTTCAAATCCGTACAGTCGTTATGGAACTGAACAATTAAAGTGAAACAGACATCAATGGAGTCTGGTCGAGGACAAGTGGCAGTTGCTCGTCTTAGTAAAGTGACAGTAAATAAGAATGTTGTTATGAGACAACCGAGTTACTGCAGTAAATTAACAAGTGAATGTCAGAGAATTCAGCATCAAAATGTTCACTCGCACAATGTTCCCCAAACACTGGGCTGCCACATACAGTAACACCATCACACCATCTACAGTTCTTTTAATTAGAGATGCTCAGGCTCGGTTCCCAGAGAACCGAACGCACCCGAACTTAGCACTTTCGCGCGCCCTCGGAATTGAAAACGAGGCAAAACATCACCATTATGTTGTCGGATCTCGGATGTCGCAAGCTTTGGATTCTATAACTACTGCCCTCCACGGTGATCCAGCGCCATTTCACAGAGGGACACAGAAGGGGTAGCACCGTTCTTGGCAGTCTCTAATGCAGTTGGGCAGCGTCATAGGTAGAAAAGAAAGAGGAGGGGTAGCAGTGTTCTTCAAAGTCTCCAGTGACATTCAGGAGAGCTCCATTTCTCCATTGCTAATTGTCATTGCTGAAATAGAAATAATAGGTCTGGCAGGCTTGGTGTTCTAAATCTGCAGTCTTTGTTTGAAAGTGTATGAAAATAATATTGTGACCTGTGAGGTGGTCAAAATTGACTGCAAATGAATTGAAATTAGTGTTATTGAGGTTAATAATAATGTTGCTGTGGGGCCATGACTCGCTCCGGCCCCACAGACGCGTCCCGGCTGTCGTCATGACGACCGGAGCACCATTTCCGGTTTTCGCCCCTTGTGCTCCTCTATCACCGCCACGACATGGCCAGCTGTTCAGCCGGGTGCGTGCACTTTGCACTTCTTATTCCTTCCCAGCTGGGGAATGATTATTATTCGCCATGCCCCTCTATTGTGATTGTGAGGGCTTAACCTCCCTGCAAGTTATAGTTCATGCTTCAGTGTACTTACCTGTTCCTTTCTCTGCTCCTCTGCTCTTGCTATTTGGATTGATTCTGCTGTGTATGACCCTTGGTTCGCTTGCTGGACTCTGCTGGATTGCTAGTGACCCTGACCTCTGCCTGTTACCTGGATACACTGTTTGTCGACAGCCTTGACCTCTGCTTGGACCTCACTACCGCTGCCTGCTGTACTCTTTGACCTCGGTCCGTTCTGGACTTCGCGGTTTCTACCACCTGGCCCTCGCCTGCGTCACAGTAAGATTATAAACTTGTACTACTCTGAGCTTAAGCCCTGGGGGCATCAGAGTACCTGTGAGCATGTTGAGCTCTACGGGAAAGGTGGCTGCTATAGGTGAAGACCTCTGTTACCAGTTCTACAAGTTTATGGTACCTGCCGTCAGCCCTAACTGTAGGGGGAAAAAAAAGCAAAAATATGTGATTTTAGCAGAAATACCGGGATCCAAAACCAAAACCAAAACATGCAAGGGCAGTTTTGCCAAGCCCAAAACCAAAACCAAAACAAAAAGTTAATCCAGATCCAAAACCAAAACCAGAACACGGGGGTCAGTGAACATCTCTACTTTTAATTTGTGATTAAAATATGTTTTCAGTTGTTAATTGTTTTTTTCATTTCAAGGAAATATTGATTTTTTTTTTGTGGAAAATTGCTTTTTTTCTAAAGAGACATTGCTGGAATTACATCTGCAATAAATATAATAAAAATGTGCTTCCCTGAAGTTTACTAACACTACACAAGTGAATACATACATTTCTATATATATATATAAATCACTTCATAGTAAAACACTTGTTAGATCTTCTTAAAGGATAATGTGCCATGAGAACATTACACTATAATACATTTCTTATAATACTAGTATATATAAATATATAAATATAGGGAGAAGTTGGAAAATACTGTGATTGCTGAAAATGCCTTTAAAATGTCTAGGCCTTCTGAGTTCTCAGACTCCAAGGGGTAAATGTATCACGCTGAGAGTTTCTGGCGGGTTTGAAAAGCGGAGATGTTGCCTATAGCAACCAATCAGATTCTAGCTGTCATTTATTTAGTACATTCTACAAAGTGACAGCTAGAATCTGATTGGTTGCTATAGGCAACATCTCCACTTTCAAACCTGCCGGAAACTCTCAGCTTGATACATTTACTCCCAAGTGTCAGTCTGCCATTATTCTGGGATCCTATCAGTCTGCCATTCTTCTGTGACCCTAAATGTCAGTGTGCCATTGTTCTGGTATCATAAATGTCAGTGTGTCATTGTTCTAGGACTCCAAGTGTCAGTCTGCCATTATTCTGTGACTCCAAGTGTCACACTGTCATTGTTCTAGGACTCCAAGTGTCAGTCTGCCATTGTTCTGGGACTCCAAGTGTCACACTGTCATTGTTCTAGGACTCCAAGTGTCAGTCTGCTATTGATCTGGAACTCCAAAAGAGACAATTCATAATAGAATGTATTCTATATCTGACCCCAAAACAGATTCTGATCCCCCACACGGATTCCTGACCCACACATTGAATGGTGGACAAGGTCTAATCAAGCATGTCAAACTCAGAATACACTCAGGGCATGCACACTGAAGTAATGATTTATAACATTTGGGGTTGCTAGAGTGTATGTGTGTGTCAATGTGTGTTTATGTATCACCAGATGAACAGAAAACTGAAACTCACCATTTTACTTTTAGACACAGCCCAATCACCAAAGGACTGAACAAGGGCACGTCCACCTTCTGATTCATTGTACGTTTTTGTATTGTGTGACAGAAAACACTGGAGTAGTAGTGTTTATGGGCAGACATGTTTGTCCCACGTTTCTGACATGCATATTCTAAAAAACCCAGGGAGATTATTTTTTGTAGGAAGGAACTTCCCAAAGATTCAGCTTTAGGGAAAAGCTGTTAAGGGTTCCTGGGGTGTAAATGGAGAGAGAGGGTGGGCTCCATTTACAAGGCACAGTTCTAGTCTTCTGTTCAGTTAGTCTGACAGTAGACTGGTTAATGGTTATAGGCGTTTAAAAGTATGTCAGTCTCAGTCTGAGTGGTTGCTCTGTCTGACGGAAGGGATTGCATAGTCTCTAAAAGAGAAAGCCTGATATTAATTGTGAGTGACGATATGTGCTAGAACTTCTTATGTTTTGTTTAGTTTCATAGTCAGGATTGGCATATAGTTAGTGCCAGACAGGCAAGGTGTTTATTTTGAAGTTTTCTTTATTTGTTTCTGCTTAATAAAACTGTGTGAGGTCAGTTGTACCAAAATCTTGGACTTGTGCGATTTCTCTGCTGCTGTACTGTACCACATCCCCCAGGAGATAGCACTTGTTCCCATAACCTGGTTACAATTGTCATTACGGTATGTTCAGTTTTTTTTCTCTGCTTCTACAACACTGTAGTTTTTTAGTCCAATATAAATAATAAAAATAAGTGCTAAACACATTTCTGTATACTATGAAGTTCAAAAATCCAACTTGATATATATATCACTTGACATTTATAATTCCAGTTCACACATCAATCATTTTTACCATTCATCTACATACTTCCATCTACAGTATTAAAATGAGAGTCTTTGTGCTAATGTCCAATTCAGAGGAAACAGAAATGTGACCTTTAGTATATAATCCCTCAATATGTGTATTCTCAATCACCTTGGACACAAAGAATATTTTATTCCTGTTTCCACAAAAAAAAAAACCTCTCGTATTGTAAATTCTGCAGCACAGAATATGGAATTAAGGCCAATATGCTGAGTATAATACATGTAAATGATGCTCTCACAGGTAATTTTGATGCTTATAATAATGTCAGTCATGGGATGAGGAGAATAAATCACAGAATAGACTTTAGAAAATGGATTCCTCATCACAGATACCAACTGCATGTAAATATTGCGCCTCGCAGATAAACACAACAATGATTAATGACCCCTGACATTAGAATTTTAAATGTGCTACATAATATCATGTTGCTCGAACTCCGCTGTACTTGAAAATGAATCAGAAATTGAAATTGTGAAAAGAGCTGAAGTAGTCACATACATTAGGGATGGAAAGAGAACGTGCTTTGACAGCAGGGTGTACATGTATGGATCACAAGCTCTGCTGCATCAAATTACAGGATGTGCGAGCGCAGGCAGGACATTGTTACAAAGCAATGCACAATGATCTATGTCTCTTTATAAAATGCATTGACAACCAAGACATATCTGTTCATTCTCTAATGAGTTATATTGGAATATACTTGGTGTTGCTGTGGGTTACATCGCCCTTGTTGCTCAGTTGTCTGTCCACCATGTATCAGGTCAGATATTAGAACTGTGTAATGAAGGCCAGTGATATCCTATAGGCTGAATGTTTGATAAGGAATAGACAAGGGGCCTGATTCATTAAGTAAGGCAAAACCATATTGCATTGAAGGGGGAGTCTAAATTTAAAATGTGATGGCAGATTTATAGTTGGGGTAAGGCATGTCCTAGATCAATTTTACATTTCAGTGTACAAATAAGCTATCAAGTATTTGTGTGCTACATGAAAAAAACAGCCAGTATTTTCCTTATGTGCTAAATAATAAACTCATTTGCACCCCTTGCATTGCAACGTGGTTTTGTCCACAAAACTTGAGTAAGAAAGCTTACTCAATTTTTTGCTTAACTTTCCTTAATTAATTTATTGCTTAACTTTCCTTAATGGATCAGGCTCAAGGTGACTAAACATTGGCACAATCTGTTAGCCTTTATCATAAAGCTCTTTATATTTGTACTTTGAAATATCACAGTATTTTATAGCTATAATTATTTCAGCCTATATGAGTGTGAATAAAACACATATTCCGGCTGTGCGTAATAATGTACAGCAATACATAAATAATTTTGCTGTTCTCTCAGGTGTATTACAATACAAAAATACCCAGTTTTGAAGGTCAGCAATAGCATCCAACTTAGCCACTGTTGTAAATCTGTTTACCTGATTGTTTATTGTTGCTTTTCATTTTCCTCACATGATCAATCACCATCTTTGATCTCAAGCACCAAATGCTCTTTAATGAAAGGGGGCAAAATGACACTTCATTTTTCAAAGCAGTAAAGTCATTATAAAACTTGCTCTAATATGATCGTCAATTATCATTAAATAAACAATTAATGAAAAGCAGACATCAATAGGGTCTGACCAAAGACAAGTCGCAGTTGCTTGTATATAGTATATAGTATAGTAGCACTAAAGAGGAATGTTGTTGTGAACTCTCCAGCATCTGCCCAGTGTGTTATTTCATTATGTTGTGTTGACCGCAAGAAAATTTGGTGCCCCTTCCAGGGTCTTGTGGATAATTAGGCAAGGACCAGCACTAAAGAGTGAAAAGTAGATAACTGCTAATTAGAGAAATATAATACAAGACAGTTGGGCTCATTTATGAATTAAGGGTCTGATTCATTAAGGAACGTAAATGAGTATACTTTCCACATCTTGCGTTAAATTGCACTGTGTATGCTGAGAAACGAGCGCAGTGAACGCAAGTGTGTGCGTCTCCGAGTGCAAAGGACACGGACTACAGCCTATGATTTCATGGGTGGAACAGGTAGGGAAGGGGCATTTGCATGTAGACAATGTACAGTAAGGGCGTGCCAAGCTTGAGTGCATGCAGCAGCGTCACACTCAGGGACAGCCAGCCCCTGATCACCACCTATGCCAGCAGCAGCAGTTATATCCCAGCGGTATTAAATATATGGATAGCTGTCATAATAATCATCAATATTCCCAATATTGCCTATACTGACTCCTCCTGCTCCATTGCCCTGATGTTTTCCTACCTGTGGCACTACACTGGCAGTGCTTAATGACTTGAGGGTGTACTCTCCGGGTTTTTATTTGCCCACCAGTGGTAAGACAGTTAAAGGCAAGCTATACACATACCATCTCTAGAAGACGTGGATGTAAGCTGTGTGTGTGAGACTGGACATGACGGATGACAAATGCAGATTCTCTCCCATGTAGAGTCTCACTACATTGGGATCTGTGGAACACCCTGGCAGTGAGATACAGAGCCTGAGTCATTAAGTAGAACAAAGCAAAAAAAAGGAGTAAGTTTTCTCCTGGACAAAACCATGTTACAATGCAAGGGGTGCAAATGTATTTCTTATTTTACACATTTGTTAAATACTGGCTGGTTTTCATGTAGCGCATAAATACTTGATAGCTTTATTTTTACACTGAAATTTAAAGTTAATCTAGGACATGCCCTACCCCAAATATAAATCTCTTCCCATATTTTAAATTTACCTCCCCCTCCAATCCAACATGGTTTTGCCCAGGTTCAAAGTTACTTCTTTTTTACTTTACTTTCCTTAATGACTGAGGCCCACAGTGTGTAAGAATCTCTGTATCTGGTACTGCTGTCTTCTCCTTTTATGGTGCCACCTGAGCTGAAGTCCTCACCATTATGTCACATGTGGCCCTGTTTATGTACTTAGGTCTGTTTCAGTCTTCCTTCCTGTATTATGTTTATACAGTATGTTTACTGGAATTAATGCCTCTATTTCCTTGTTACTGAGTTACGCAGCCACTGAATATTGAGAACGTTTTCTATATTTGTGTGTCGGGCTCTGTCTGTGATGTCGCTTAATGAGCATCTGAATGATTGCGGCACCTATCTCCGTTTTCCATGCTCACGTTTGTATTCCGATCTGTTCCTACAAATGTGTTTTGTTTTGTCATACGGGTCACTTCAATTACCGTCTTACAATCCATATTGATTTCTTCTGGTAGGAAGGTAGTCTTGCTTATACCATTATATAATTGAACAAACCCCACTAATAGAGGCTTAAATTATTATGTAAAACAGACTGGATGTAAAACATGAAACTAAATCAGCGAACTTGACGAGAGGAGCACGTATGTCGTGGTTTTGATATCTAAGAGATAAATGCTTGACAGAGGCAGGTCGCCTGCTCCAAGGTACTTCATTCAATCTTTTAGATATACACTGTGTAATGCACAAGTAATGCAATTTCATGTATAAACTTCTCTCCTAAAGTTGTGTTAGAGAAATGAATTGTGATATTGTGCCAATATGATTTATTTTCTGCTAATTGGTTCATAATTTTTTTATTATAGGGTTAAACAATTTTTGCTTTAAGGGTATGTAAAGTAATTCAGAATGTATTTTTTTCAATTTGTTTTTTCCTTCACTATAGAATGTTTCTGTTAAAAACAACAATTTTAACCCTTGAGTGCTAAGGACGATTGGGGCTCATCCTGTACATGCGCCCTAAAGTGCTTAGGATGAGTTCCACTCACCCTCTGCATTTAAGGGGTTAAGAAAACCCAAGGACCATTTCCCAGAGCGATCTTTGAGTTTTCTTGATCCCGACGGAGGAATCTTACATCTAGAATCAAGCGTGTGTGTGCACAGGCAATTGAAGTCTATGGCAGCTGGACAGTTGGGGGGTCCCCTTGTTTGAAAGGTGAAAGACCCCTCTTTCTATCAATTATTTTTAAGGCATTAAATCAATATGTGTTGAGCCCAAAAGTGCTCAGCACAGGGGTCAGAAACTCTTCAGCGGTGAAGGGTTCAAAAAATAATTTTATTCCATTTCTAGAGGTTTTTTTTTCAAAAGGACCTTTGTGAACTAATGTCAGTTTGGCCTCGTTGTAATTCAGAGGATCTCAAACCTGGCTCAGTGCTCAATATTGTGCGGCATTGGCATTATTATGAATGAATATACTCTAAATTAGAACCCACATAATTACATCTATCCACACATCTGTTCCATAAATTTGATGATTTAAATTAAATTATGGATGCTAGAGAGCTTCTCGAAAAACGCATAACTTACACATGCAATGTCTCTCTTTCTCCTAGGACTGAATAGTAAATATTAGAGATTCTATTGGCGTTGGATTTTTGGAGAGTTACAGTAATCATATGGAGATTAGAAATCACCATGGCGTTATATGCCAAATAAAATCACAAGGCTGTAGGTTGAGAGCTTTAATTTAGGTCAGGGAAGTCCAAGGTGACTTTTTATATCTGTAGTAATTTACGGTTGGGGATATATTACAATACACAAGCTTTGATTGAAAAAAAACACTGAGGTGATGACATCGGAATTCCCTGATTATTAACAATGACATAGAACTCACTGTTTACACAGGTGTTTAAAGCAGTCACAAATCATCAAAAATGTCATTCATTCACTGTTGTAAATGGGAGGTCTGCTAAGGTAAGAAGCAGTGGGGTTGGGGGCGCTGACTCTGGCGTTGGCTGCATTTAAAAGGTGAATTTAGGATGTGTAAGAAACCACAGAGCCGGTTGAAGAAGTTTTGGCACCACACCAGTTTATTCATTCTAAATCTTATCTGCGATATGTTCTAGCTCAATGACCAGCCTATGTAGTATTCTGCAGATGTCGACTTTGCAATTTCCTTTTGCTGCTATAGTTGGTACAACTCCAAAAAAAGAAACAGCGGTTCTCCCCTAGCAAGTGTGTATATTGGTCATGACATTTTTTTTTCAATGGTATGTTTTCTGTGAATACTTTTTAATTTTTTGCAACAATAAATGGAGGACTGACGGGCTTATTTTGTTTTGTTAATAATGCAACATGTGAACCTGATTCATATTCATGACTAGCTCACCAATCCCAATCACTAGTCCCACTTTTCAAGCAAATGTTTGTTTCCCTGTGTCACTGTGATGGATGGTCCTGGCAGAGCGATAAAGATATTAAAATGTTGTCATGAGTTTTATTAAGTTCTTATCATAAGGAAAATTCATTTCATTTTAAGGTTTATGGGTATTTATTCTGGATAGAGAGCTCCAAATTAGAGTCTAGTCTCACCCATAAAATACGGCAAGTGTAACTTAAATAGAGTTTACTTTTTCCTACAAATTTTAATTGTGTAAGATGTATACAGATTTACACTGGTAAAGACAAAGGCTGGCAACAGCTGTGCACTTTTTTTTATCCATATAGTACATTTATATTGCAGTGCAGGTGGTATTTAAGAACATACAGACGTGTCCCACCGCTGGTGTATTTCATTCCTAGTTTGCCTGCAAGACAATTCCTGAACTATTAGCAAAGGTGTAAATTGTGTACCTTCGCCCCACTTTTAATTACCTGCCAACTGTCCACAAGCATGTTTCTATCCACAGCGACTCACCCACTCCAGTGCTACAGTTCACCTGTACATGCTTTCTTAATTGTATTATATTTAATAAACTATGTCTAACAGTAGGCAGAAATAGCTTTGGTTAATCACAGATCAATTTCAGTAAATAAATTACAATGATGATAGGTGTAATTTATTCACTATCATGCTGATCTGTAATAAAGTAAGGTTGTTTTTTTGCATACAAAGGCAGCTGCGATGTATTGATTGAGCTGATGCCTCTTATATTCCCAATGGAGGATGTATTATATTATTGAGCAAAAAGCAAAATGCATGCAGCATTTTTACTTAATTATTACCGACAAGATCTGTGTTTGCTGCATCACACACAACTGAAGAAAAAAATCTTAAATGGAAATAATTGATTTTTGTTTTGTCAAAAATGAGCTGCAAATACAAATATAAAACTATTGATCAAATAATTTCCTACAATCTTTTTTTTTAGGCTTGTCTAGTAACTGATAAGAACCATTTATGGTTTTGATGATCCTTCTGTGTTTTATATGTCCTCATCAAGTTTTGAAAGTGGTCAATAATGGAAAGAATGACAGGACACTAAGATACACTTAGATACTAGGATTGTTTCCTCTCATTCCATTCTCGACTCTCTGCAGTCAGGCTTCCGTCCCCAACATTCCAGTGAAACTGCTCTCACAAAAGTGATCAATGACTACTTACTGCAAAGTCTAAGGGTCATTTCTCCATACTCATTCTTCTGGACTTCTCTGCTGCTTTTGACACTGTTGATTACGCTCTTCTTCTACACGCCCTTCACTCCATTGGCCTTCGTGACACAGTTCTTTCCTGGTTCACTTACTACCTATCGAACAGCTCCTTTAGTGTTTCTACCCCTGGTACATCCTCCCCTCCACTCCCACTATCTGTTGGGGTCTCACAAGGCTCTGTTCTTGACCCTTTACTTTTTTCATTGTACACCTCTTCTCTTTGGGCACTAATTCGCTCATTTGGCCTCCAATACCACCTCTATGCTGATTGCACCCAAATCTATATCTCTTCCACTGACCTCTCCCCTTCTGTACTATCATCTGTAACCAACTGTCTTTCTGCTATCTCCACATGGGTGTCCCAACACTACCTAAAGCTCAACATGTCCAAAAACAAAGTTTATTATTTTCCCTACTGCCAGAGTCACCACCTGCCCTCAAATCTCCCTCACTGTCAATAACACCACACTTTCCTCAGCCTCCCAGGCCCGCTGTCTTGGTGTCACACTTGATCCCACCCTCTGCTTTATTCGTCACATCCAGACTCTCTCCCAGTTCTGTTGACTCCACCTTAAAAAGTGCCAGAATGCGCCCTTTTCTAACTCAACATGCTACCAAAACTCTCATCCATTCTCTCATCATCTCCCGTCTTGACTACTGCAACCTCCTGCTATATAGCATTCCTGATACCCATATATCCACACTTCAATCCATCCTAAATGCTGCTGCAAGACTGATCTTCCTCTCTCACCGCTCCACATCTGCTTCATCACTTTGCAAATCCATACACTGGCTCCCTGTGTCCTCCAGAATCAAATTCAGATTCCTCACACTTATCTACAAAGCCCTTAGCAACACCCCTGCATACATCTCAAATCTCATATCAAAATATTCTCCCTCCCACCCTCTTAGATCTATCTCTGACCTGCGCCTTGTCTCATCTCTGGTAACCACCTCTCACTCCCGCCTACAAGACTTCTCCAGTGCTGCGTGCTCCCCACTTATGGAATTTCCTACCACGCTCAATCACACTTTCCCCCAGCCTTCAAATCTTTGGACACTCTTTGAAAACCCACCTCTTTTTTTAGAGGTGACCTTATCCCTAATAACACTGTTCATATTAATGCACTCTCACAGCTGTTCTAATCTCCACTCTGAGCCACATTTGCTCCTCCTATTTCAGCTGTACCCTCTTCCACTTAGAATGTAAGCTCTCTAATGAGCAGGGTCCTCCATACTCTTTGTTTCCATGTCCGCATTTATTTTATCTACCTTGTATGTCTCTGTTATATGTATGTCCTGTTTTCCCTACTGTACAGTGCTGTGGAGCACTGTGGCGCCTTACAAATCTACTATAATAATAATAATAATAATAATAATAATAATAATAATTTGTTCTGTCTCAGCTTATTATTTCTCTGTAGAAGAAAAACAAAGGCAGCACAATGACTGAATATGCAAATTATTATCCTACTGTGTATTAAAATGTCTTATTTATTGAGGCTTTAAAGGTAATTTATGGATTGCAAAATATAAAGGGTGTAATACATTTCAATTTGTGTAAAGTGCTCCTAATTGTCTTCCTTGAACATGAATCGGGACAGAGCAACGCCCACTCCAAAAGCTGTGCAGAGCAGTGATGAGCATGACATACAGCATGAGCATGAAAAGTGGCCGTGTTGCCAAATTCAGCTAATCAGATTCCAGCTAACATTTTCTAGAATGTGAAAGATAAATAATAGCTAGAATGTGATTGGTTGCTATGGGCAGCACCTACACTTTTTCTTTTTAGAAGGTTCGATAAATCTACCCCTAAGAGAGGTAGGAATCCCATGAAGAAATCAGGTGTGTTCTTTTTACATAAATCACTGTGGCAGGCTATAAGAAAAATGTTGGTATTTACAAATTCCCTGTTTTTTTTTTCTTCAGGCTATTAATGATTATGGTTCTGGACTACCATGGCAACCACAGTCACATGACACATGATGTAATGAGTAGACAGCCTCTGGAATGCCCCTCTGAGCTCTGTCTGCATTATGACACTCTCTTCCCCACTCTGTCATCAGATAACATGCTGAGAGCTGTGAGCCTTTGTCTGTGTACAGTAGCCATTTTTGCTTGCCAACCAAAAGGCTTTTGAAAAGGAGATAATAATTTGAAGAAGGATAGCTAAGAACATGCATGCTTAAAATGTACTTAACTTGCTATATAAAGAAAAAAATATTCTTTGCAGGATTGATGCTTTAAAGAGGCATTAATGTTCCTGTAAAAATGTCCAGAAAACTACAATTGCAAAACCTATATTTTATACTGTGAAGTAAGCAAAAGGTTGGATCTGAAATGTACCATTAGGTGTCTTCTTACTTTTGCAAAATAAAGATGATAAACTTGTGAGCAGCTGATGTTTTCTTATTTTGAATTCCTTCAACCTGAAAACCGATCCAGTATTTAAAGTCTAGTCAACAATTATTCGGAAACAAATACTTGCAGCTTTACTGTGGAAACTATTTCAGGAAAAAAGATTTGTGCTCAGGAACAACTTTTGTTCAGCGTTTGAAATTCAAATAGAGTGACAGCGAAAGGTCTCCGGAATGTTTCTGTTCAAAAGCTGACATAGCTTCTTGCAAAAAGCAATTTATTTTACATTATGGTACAGCAGCTATATCTTAACTGCTAGAGATTGTAATTGAACTCACAAACAAGTTCTACCTCAGCACACGGTAAAGAGAAACGTTTATTTCGTTTTTTTAAAGGAACGGCCGAGAGGTTTTAGATTGGGTTATAGAGGGGAATGAACAGGATGTAAGGAACAATAAGTTGCACAAGTGACTTATGTATGTAGACCTTTGTCTACTTGTACAGGAAAGAAAATTTGTCTAATAAATACAGGGTTACTTTATTCTGAAGTCATTATTACTCAAGTTTGATTGAAGGGTTGTCCACTTTTGAACAACCACATCTCTTTACATAGAGAGTGCTTTGGTGGGTTCCCACTGATTGCTGCTGTATCAGGACCTCAGAGCTTTGATATTGACAAGCCAGAGAAGGTAATTTAAATTGGGCTGGTTTAGTGAATGAGGAATCCGATTGGGTAGCAGCCAGGGCCAATCAGATCAGGTTCTTCCGTTCCAGCACACTGAATCACTATGATGGGATAAGTACGCTATCATAATTCCCTGTTAATTCACCTGTGTCCAGAAACTGATCATGTAAAGGTAAGATCCTATGGCAAATGGATGCTCATCAAAGCACTAAAAAGTAGCACTATATAAAAAAATGGGTGCTGTCCAAAAGAGGGTTTAAGGTTCGATATGAAGCAATTTACATAGCAGACCTTCAACTTAGATGTGCTGTAGCAGTGTAGATTTAGAATTGAGCACTGGAAGATCAACAAGAACTGAGTAAATCTGTTGTAATCTGAAACATTGATCAGTTTCTCAATTAACTCCAACTGTTTGTGCTGTTCGAGGAACTAACCTAAACAACTGGAAATAACTGAATGAACTGCATGCTGTTTGTTGTTGTATGATATGCAGTTGGTAACGTTTCTATTTTTGACCAAGTCGACCAATATCCAAGCACATATATTTAGGTCCTAGGGAAAAGAAGCATTGACCAAGCCTATGTTATTCGGTGTAGACAGTAAACCCATTATAGAATAGAATCAGCTTTTTTTTTTTTCAACAATTTGAATTTTCCTTTGTACTTTTTATCCTGTAATTCTCTTGTATTTTACTCCCCACCTCTCTGTGAGACTATAGTAAAAGAGAAAATGGTTGAAAGCCATTCAGTAAATGTTAGTTCTTTCCAATCTGTCCTTTAATGTTTGCATTGCAATCTGCATGACTCATGTTGGCATAAAACATGTACAATCTGTTCTGGATCTAGCAGATTTTTAAAACAGGCTTTGCAGACACTTCTGTTGCGGTAAAACAGATTTTATGCTCTTTAGCAACTAAAGCACAATAAGGTTTATGTTCAAACTGCAAAATGTGGTGACCTGCAAACCTGCTTTATGTGCACACTGTCCTCCTGTCCATCTAGCTGCGTAGCGAGCAGCGCCCCTACCGCACAGTCTTCAGAAACACGCTCAAGGGTTGACCGATACTTTAGGAAATGAGCACAATCATAACTAATTGCCAAGTTAGAAGCACCCTCTTAATTTATCTAACCCTCTGTGTTTGTATCCTAAAATACTGCTCAGTATTAGTAAGTTAGTATTAAATGTGATGATAAGGGTGGGGTGTAAGTAATGATAAACTGAAGATAAACTGGTGATAAACTGGAGGTAATTATTAATCGTGGTGATAAATTGAAGATAACTATTAATAGTGGCAATAAACTGGAGGTAATTATTAATAGAGACCATAAACTGGATGTAATTATTATTATTGGTGATAAACTGGAGGTAATTATTAATAGTTGGCGATAAACTAGAGGTAATTATTACTAGTGGTAATAAACTGGTGGTAATTATTACTAGTGGTGATAAACTGGAGGTAATTATAGTTGGCGATAAACTAGAGGTAATTATTAATAGTTGTGATAAACTGGAGGTAATTATTACTTGGCTTGAAGCGGCGATGGACGGACCCGCCTGTCATTTATGTAATTTAAGTACTATTTTAGGGGTTAAGGTTAGGATTAGGGTTAACCCTAACTTCCTAACCCAAATATCCCTAGCACCCCGAACCCCTAAAAGAGTACTTACTTTACATAAATGACAGGCGGGTCTGTTCATTGCCGCTTTAAGCCAAGTCGCGTTTGCTCATGATGTAATTTTCTGCAGCCGGCAAATCAGGGAGTCGCTATGTGAACTCATCTGCATTCATGGAAGTAGGTTTTTTCACAGGTCGTTGTAGTCTTCATTCGGAATCCTTATGTTGTTCTGTTCTGTGTCGGGGTACTCAGTACCGTTAATAGGTACTACACCCGGACACAGAGGGGAGAAACGGATCTGTATGATGTCAAGCGCTGTATAGCGGCTGGTCCCTAGGGAGGGACCAGACTGGCCTGTCAGTCGTCCCAGTCCAGGGCCAGAGGGGGGGTTTCCTGGCCCCAGGACGCCACCTGATGGGGGAAAAAATGCTGCTGGGAGATTCTTCTGCTAGGGCGGGCCAGCTGGATCGACCCATTTAGTCATCGGCCCTTCTGACATTTGCCAGAAGTCCCAGATAGCCAGTTCGGCCCTGATAATAAATGGTTTGAATCATACTACAACCGAAACTTCAATAAATTCCTGCAGTCAGACTTGACATTTGAAATACTACTGAACCTATACATAATATTACGCTAATATTTTGACAGTTCACCACCGGAAGTCAGAAATAAGGTTGGAAAAGGATTGTAAGTTGGCCAAAAAATTTCAACAGAACTTACAGTACATATGACGACAAACCCGACAAGTTCAGGGGGTATATTTACTAAACTGCAGGTTTGAAAAAGTGGAGATGTTGCCTATAGCAAGCAATCAGATTCTAGTTATCATTTATTTAGTACATTCTACAAAAGAACAGCTAGAATCTGATTGGTTGCTATAGGCAACATCTCCACTTTTTCAAATCCACAGTTTAGTAAATATACCCCCAGGTGTTTATAAACCAGATGATGATAATGGATCTTCAGCTACTGGAAAAGGACAGCATCTTCCATGGCAACAATTTGTTCACCTTTACTCTCATCCTGGACGCTGATCTACACAATTTTCTCCTTTAATCGATGTGTATCTCTCCTGAGTCCCAAGAAATCCCTTTAAAAAACAAATAAAAAAAAATCCTATGTTTAAAAAAAGTTTTGTTTCTTTTAGTTTTAAACTCTTCCCAACTCTGACTGTCAAAATAAAACAAAAAAAAATCAAGTGTGTGTGATGTATTTGAGGACAGCCCTCTGTGTCTGGTATATGTTTGTTTATCTCCCTTTATATTTGTAAATGTCAAGCGTGGCAACTTGACAAGTTTGTTGACTAGACTGGCAGTTTGCACTGCAGGTGGTAGTGACCATTGTACTTAGATACTAGTATGTATTGTATACAGCACCACCGCGGACGCTTCTTTGACAGCGCCGCGGCTGCTGTATAGGACAGTGTAGCTATAGTGGCCACTTAGTTAGCGCAGGGGAGGGGGGTTCTGGAGACTCAGAAACCCCCCCTGCGTGCGCCACTGAAAGGGATCAGGTTAATCACATCCCAGCGTTCCAACTACGCATTTCGGGAGCCCCCCCTTCTACAGGCAATATAAAACACTAATACCAGTAAGGAATCCCTAATCCAGAAACTCATATTCCAGAAAGTACCAAAACAAGAGAGAAAATGAATAAATAATCGATGCTATTTGTTAATAACACACACAAATCTGAATACTGAATACCTTCTCCTACAATCACTATGAAGAGCACTGCTAAACAATTTGTGATGGAAGGCACACCCGTTTGGCAAAACACATGAGTACTTGTAATGTAAATGTAATTTAGTATGGTTAGACCTGGTACTTACTGTAGAAAAACACTTATCCAGAAAACACTGCCCCAAGTATTTGGGATACTCATCTCACAATTATACATCTGAAATGAAGATGGCAGTTGTAACTCCATATAATTGGGATTGGGGCTCATGGCAGCACGGTGGCTAAGTGGTTAGCACTGCTGCCTCACAGCGGTGGGGTCATGATTTCAATTCCCAACCATGGCCTTATCTGTGTGCAGTTTGTATGTTCTCCCTGTATTTGCGTGGGTTTCCTCTGGGTGCTTTGGTTTCCTCCCACACTCCAAAAACATACTAGATTAAATGGCTGCTATCAAAATTGACCCTAGTCGCTCTCTGTGTGTGTTGGGGAATTTAGACTGTAAGCCCCAATGGGGCAGGGACTGATGTGAGTGAGTTCTCTGTACAGCGCTGCGGAATCAGTGGCGCTATATAAATAAATGATGATGATGATTATCAAATAGTTACATTTTCAGCTCCTCTCATTCCAGTAAAATATGAAAGAACGGTGAGTTGCAGTCCTGATATTCAAATGACAAAAAGGGGTATTGACTAGGCAAGCTTGGAGACACACATTGTTTGTGAGCGCTTGTTCTGGATTTTTACACCACTTTGACATACAAGCAAACTTGAGTTTATCAACGGAAGATTAGGAGACGGAACCTTGGTATATTATGTTCGGAGGTCTCATCATTTAAAGGGACAGTGTACTTCGATCACTTTCAATACCCTTAAATCTTACAGCTGAGAGTATATTATCCCACATTTAATGATATCATATCTTATTTTATTGCCATAGACATTTGTGTTATTGCCCCTTTACCTAAAGTCTCACTTCCTTTGTTGCTAACTAGAAAGATGTGTTTAAATACGACTGCTTGGCTCTAATATAACTGTATGCTCACGTAGCAACTGTACATGATTAATTAAGGCGTGTCTCTGTGCATATGGCTTGTACACGAGTTTAAAAGCTTCATATGTTTCTCTTGTATAGTGCTGAAGAGGTTAAACTCATTAAAGCTAGTGCACTTTATTATGACAGATTAGGGACCCTAAAGAAAGCACTTGAGCATCTGACACAGAACAGTGGCCCCACTGCGCTGAAGCCCCCCCTTCCCTCTCCTCTCCCATTTATAAAAGAGATTTTTCATCACCCTGCACATCTGCAGCCTTCAGACGAAATTCTGGCAACTGCTCCTCTCATCACCAAGAGAAAGGACCTTGGACATTTCCCAGGATAGAAAAAAGCTGACCCCTATTGATTCCCATTTCTCACACAGAACTATTCCTTTTACATTCCGTAATGACATTTTTATATATAAGAGAGATTACAAACATCAACCAGAAATTGTCCTTTGATATGCCCCTGCAATGTAGTGCTAAAAGTTATCAAATGAAAAATTTGTAGGATCCAAATAGCTCCGCTAAACAGATTGCTTCTGTGGTGCTATCAGATTTACAGATAATGATTTTCTCTCTTGAGTGGCATGGCTCTGTGTACAGTACAGGTCATTTCATTTTACATCGCATGCATGCAAGACACTCCTTAAACCACTATTACACAGCATTAGAGAAGCCTAAGATTTCAGTGTAGAGACACATAGGAAGAAGGGAATCATTGTGGTTTAGTATTCATGGGATATAGACAATACTCTAATGTGAGCCAGTATTATTTTAACATAGTGCTCAACATATTTGATTGTTCAAGAAGGGATTAGATGTAATTCCAACCCATATTTAAAGAGCAAGAACCTAAACATGATCTAATGATTAGCTAAATACTATACATAAAATCAATGAAGCTTTTAAGCTTAAAGGGTAACGGCACATAAAATATATTTTTTTATCCAAAATTCACCCTCCCTTTACAAAGCAGAAGAGTGGGTGTGTCATGCCACTTCTGGAGAGGCCTCTACAGACCGCGCATGCTCAGAAGAGTCCTCCGCTCTGTTCTATGGAGAGAACTACATCACCAGGTCCCTACCCAAATTTTGCTCTGGGGCCTAGTGGTGCACTGTACTGCCCCTGACCGGACATAGGTAGGGTTCTCATCCCTTGAAAAGAGTTTATACTGACACTTTAATAAAATGTGTTGACATAATATCATGCCAGAACCATGCATGCTCAGGAGAGACTCTTGCTCTGCTCTTCTGTAAGGGGAGCAAGGACCCGAGAGGCTGGAGCCGCATTGTTGGACCCTCCCCTAAATTTTGTCATGGGGCCAATTGATGCCCTGTTCCACCTCTGGCTATATCTATCTCTTTGCTGAAGCTGACGTGTTTAAAATACTATGAGTGCAGCTTCCTTACATTATATTGCTTTAACATGGGGAATGTGATACAAGGAAACTTTTAAAAAATGACTGGGGGTCCTCACATTACTTGCTTCCCCCATATGACTGAAAAATACTACACACAGCACCCACAAACCTGGCTCCTGTGGATGCAGTGCACAGAAGCCTAATGCTCCACACCTCTCAGTGATTTTTCAGTCGCCTAGATATTGGAAATGCTCTGTACAGATTGTTGGATTCCTGTTGGCCATCAAAATGGAAGTGTATATAGAATGCAATTAAAACACGCAATTAAAGCAGAATCTCTACCATTCCCAGCCCAAAAAGTATAACACAGTACTCTAGCAATATTTGTCTTATAGGAACCGAATATATGAACTTCCTATTCATGTTCTCCCCCATGTATGCATGGATGTGCTTTGGTTTCCTCCCACACTCCAAAAACATACCTGTAGGTTCACCAGGCTGGTTAAATTAACCCTACTGTGTCGCTGTATATGGGAATGTAGACTGTAAGTGCTAATGGGGCAGGGAATGATGTGAATGACAGATATTCTCTGTGCAGCGCTGTGTAATTGTTGGCACTATATAAATAAACAATAATAATCTAACTACTTCTAGTTTGGTAGTACAATTTGAAAACCAGTAATAATCCAAAGCTGTCTTTAGACTCTACTCCTGCAAATCAATGCTTACAGCAAATCTGTTTCTGACTATCCCTGCTCACATACACCGCTGCAATTTTTCAGCCAAAAATGTTGAATTGTGTAGATTTTAAGGACTCGTTAATCAGTAATTGAAACAGGCAGCTTCCTTGGAGCTGGAATTTTCTCTCTGAGAGCAGATATTGTTAAGGTGCCTCTTCTAGTCCATTGTGACCTGTACTGCAGACAGACTAAGCTCTGCTGGTCCAATTAAGGCTTTGAGAATCTATTACACATCATTACATGCTCCCAGATTCGACACAATCTTCTGCACTCTCTCCTCTTCTATATTGTTCCCCAGCCTCCAGTGCTTTAAATAACTGAAAAATGTATCTCTTCAGAGATATTAGACATGATATGAGAAACCCTCTCACCACTAACTTACCAGGACCACATCCGTTTCCTAGAAATGAAAATCTATCAAATAGCCCTTTTGCTGCTATCATCACTGCTTGTCTGTACCTGATTCTAAAGCAATTTACTTCGACCTTGGATGGTGCCCTTTCAGTTAAATAGCATGTGCCAATTTCACATTAGTGTTTGCAGGACAGTGTCTAGACAAACTGGTTGGCAGGATGAAGCTTGTAGTCCTGAGTACCAGGTAATCGAGCTGGGAGATTTCAAAAAGCATCCCACTCCCTTCATCTACAACTGCTAAAACAGAAACAACTCCTGGTGTGTTTGTATACCACAACGATTTGTTTTTCTTTTAAATAGTGAATTATTATGCTCATAGCAGAACAGTTAGGACTGTGGCTTTAATGCCTCGCCATTTAAAATAATGACGAACATATAATAATAAAATATTAAAAATCCATATGTTCAGCCTATCACAGAGCCCTCAATTTGTGCAGAATATAAAATAGCCTTAGGGGTAAATGTATCAAGCTACAAGTTTCTGGTGGGTTTGAAAAAGTGGAGATGTTGCCTATAGCGACCAATCAGATTCTAGCTATCATATTGTAGAATGCACTAAATAAATGATAACTGGAATCTGATTAGTTGCTATAGGCAACATCTCCACTTTTCAAACCCACCTGGAACTCACAGCTGGATGATTTTACCCTTTAGTTTCCGGCATATTATGGATCTTCTGCTGACTCTCCTCATTTAAAATGTACCACAACACCGGTGGCTGCTTTAGTATTGATGAATAATAATATTTCTAACTTGCAGAAGCCACAAACACACTTTCACCTCCAACAGCTGCCGTTGTTATTCCACTACCTCATGTATCATTTATTTCCCATGCATCTTATATTGTAAGCTTGTTTGGGCAGAGCCTTATATAACTACTGCGATTGTATGTGTTTGTATCATGATCAATATACAACAATGCATAATATGTCAGTAGTATAAAAATAAATAATAATAATAGTAATAATAATATAGAACACCAATTCTTCTGCATATGATAAAGTCTTAAGTGTCCAATCTATAGTGCAGCCTACAGAGTATTCAGAATATAATACAGCTCCATGGTACAGTATATCACAGAGTCCCCGACTGCCAGCATAAAATATTTTTATTAAACAGCCTCAGGTCCGAGTACACGCTCTACCTCATGCTTTCTCTGCCAACACATTGAACCAGCCTGTATCCAGTACATTATATCAGCTTATGCCCGTCACATGAGACCTGTCTGTACCTATACCTTTATATCCAGCTGGTCCCAATCACATTACACGAGCTTGGCCGGAACACCAAGTAGTGTTCTCACCACATTATACCTGTCTGTACCTATACCTTTATATTCAACTGGTCCCCATCACATTACACGAGCTTGGCAGGAACACCAAGTAGTGCTCTCACCACATTATACCTGTCTGTACCTATACCTTTATATCCAGCTGGTCCCAATCACATTACACGAGCTTGGCCGGAACACCAAGTAGTGCTCTCACCACATTATACCTGTCTGTACCTACACCTTTATATCCAGCTGGTCTCCATCACATTACACAAGCTTGGCCGGAACACCAAGTAGTGCTCTCACCACATTATACCTGTCTGTAGCTATACCTTTATATCCAGCTGGTCCCCAACACATTACATGAGCTTGATCGGAACACCAAGTAGTGCTCACACCACATTATACCTGTCTGTATAACCTGTCTCCTATAACTTTATATCCAGCTGGTCCCCAACACATTAAATGAGCTTGATCGGAACACCAAGTAGTGTTCTCACAACATTAGACCTGTCTGTACCAATACCTTTATATCCAGCTGGTCCCAATCACAATACATGAGCTTGCTCTCACCACATTATACCAGACTATGTCCTATTTACACATCACCGTATACCTGCCTCAGACCCTTCTCCACTAACTTAGCTCTTATGTCTATTGAACCCCTGATGCTAAATAGGTAACTTTCCAAAATCAGTCTCCAGGGATGGAGAGGAATCGGTCTTAGAGCTGCATCCTTTGTGTACTGAATAAGTCGTATGATTGACAGTCAGAAAATTTAGTAAACTGGGCCCACAGCTCAATGCTGGTGATACTTTCTGTGTACTTTTAAGACCTTGGGAAGGTAAAGAGGGAAAGGAGGATCTTCTTAAGATGGCCAAGTGCTACTCTCTATAATTTGTCTTAATACATAGACCCCTTCATAAATGCAGTGCTGCTTAAGAAGTTTGCAAGTCCTACACTTGTTTCCGAATGCTTCCATCTATACACTCAGCCGTCTCCCTACCAGCCCATGTGACTCCAATACATCTGTACTACATATATCCTGTGTTGCCAACGGCCTACACTGGTGGAACAAGAGTAGAGGGCCCAGTGCTAGGATTATTTTCTGAGACCTATAGTGGTCCTTGTGGTTGGTGTTAATAGACTTTGTTGGGTATATTAGTAGACCTTTATTGTTGATGTGTTCATCAATAATGCAATGCCATTAACATACCTGTCCGTAGTACTGTCCAGTAGTTTGTCCATCAGCATTAATGTCCACTAACATGTCCATCTACAGTAATACTATTTAATATGATCATCATTAGTAATGGTCACTAATCATAATAATGCTCACTCATGGATTCATCAGCAGAAAGATGGCCGTACGTAGAAATAACCACATACTGTGGGCAGCACGGTGGCGAAGTGGTTACCACTTCTGCCTCAAAGCGCTGGGATCATGAGTTCAATTCCCGACCATGGCCTTATCTGTGTGGAGTTTGTATGTTCTCCCTGTGTTTGCGTGGGTTTCCTCCAGGTGCTCCGGTTTCCTCACACACTGTGTATATATATATATATATATATATATATATATATATATATATATATCATTGATCTCTTTGATCTCTTAGGTGTGTTCTTTGTATTATTAAATAGTAGGGTAAAGATGCATTTCAGTTGCACCCTCGCTTAATGATTACAGAAGACGTTTACCATCTAGATGGATAATATGTATCATACCAGACATTCTAGCTGCATCCACAGTGTGAGGGACACAGCTATCTAGCACCAGAGGTAAAGTGTTATTGATCGACCGAGTGTGTCTATACCCCAAGGGAGTGGGGCGAGGATATACTTCCGAGTGAGCTAATATGAAAGTACCAGTCAGCACCTTGTTGGCTTTTGTGGAAATGATTACTTGAATTTAAAAGCACAGATGTCAGAATATAATGACGGGGCCTAAGTAACGACAGTATGAGCAGTGTGGTTGAACTGGGTACAGTGCCTGTAGTGGGACAATTCTCGCCTCAAAATTGTACGACTGTTTTTTGTATTTGATTTGATGGTGCTTGTCTGGGCACATGATTATATTACATATTATAATAGATAATTATATTGAGTCTCCATCCCCTGAGATGTCTTCAGTTTTCCAATGAATTCAGAAAATGAGAACGTTCACAGAAGTAAAGGATAAGTGTGTTCGTCTTGTTGGGGGCAGTGAGCTGATTGTATTAATGAGGATGGGCCTGTATTGTATGTCTGTGAGTGTCATAATATGAGGAAGGGAATGGAGGCCAAAGCCTGATTGTGAGGTTATGGAAGGAGCAGAGAGCATTGAGCAGTAGTTTGAGGCAGCAACCAAACTGGTACAGGCAGATAGTGGTGTCACACATCTCCTTATGAAATAAAGTTCATACATTGAATTTTTATTTTTTATTTTAATGGGGAGGGGGGTTTTGGGTGTTAGTAGGGAAAGCAGCATAGTGACTCTTCCACAGTGACACTTATTGTCCTGCATGTATCCGCGAGTGTCAACAGCTTCTAATTGGCTAATGGTAGTGATCAATTTAAAACCGGTGGTGTGTGGTTGATGGTTTTGAATTGTAATTCAAAAAAATATTGTCAAGTAAAACAGTTAAAAAAATGGTTAATAATATTATTGATCGCTTGTAGCGTATAAGTTCCTGTGACAAATATTATTCAGCTCTTTGACCACTACGTCTGACTACACTACTAACTGCACAAGTGACTGATACCAATGGCAGACCCAAGTAGAACTGTACTCCATAACATACATAGTGGCAGGTCTATCTTGCAATTAATGAACCAATTACCTGGACATAATCTGTTCACTTCTTGAGATTAGCCAGGGCTTTCAGAAACAAATAACAAATAAGAGAAACCTGATTAACCAAACAAATGCTAAACTGATACACATTATGCAGAATGCAATAAATATAGGTTGCAAATATATTGTGCAGCCAAGCTGAATAAAGTCTGTTGTTTCGCATTCGGAATGCAGAAGGCAGAACATTAAGATTACCAAGTTGACTGTCCCTTTTGTCTTATTCTTGCATTACTATTTGTTTGGATTTCCACACTATATAGGAGGTAAAGTAAAAAATAATGTTTGTCTTTTTTGTAGAATTTAGACAGACAGAACTCCACAGAAGAATTGAACAACTCCCTGCCTCCCTCTGGTGGCCAGTTGTAGTAAAACAAGCTAAGTATTGTTGCCTAGCTAGAGCTGTAATTTTATTTATAGAAAAGGGATATCATTTGGGGGACATAAATGTTGTTCACATGTCCTTGTCACAGATATAAAATGAACGTAGCACATGTACATTTTGGGCCTGACTTTTTTATCAGATACTTATCTTAGATGGATGACTAAGGTTCTCAGGCCAAGATTCGATCACCATACTTGGCATAGAAAATATGAATCCTGGTTTGTTCACTTTATTCTAACGAGTTCATGGAATTAGCAAAAGCCACATATGGGTCAAAGCAGTGCTGGAAATATCAGTCTGGGATCAGCAGGCGAGCGAGGGGCACAGACTATGCCTCAGCCAAATAAACGGATATAGTGAATCTCTGTTTAAACCGATGCAGAGCCCTTGGGGATGCCAATTAACGCTTGTAATTTCCTATAAAATGAGATTTAAAGGAACACTACCATCAAAATTGTATGATGCAAATTTGTGTTTAAACATGGACTTTAATTGTTTATAGTTGATTGTTATTTAGTATGGATAAAGCTGCTTTGCACAAAAATTTTAATTATTGAAGCTGCAGTTTTTTGCTGTTTTTTTGTGTCAATGACTTGCAAACCTTTAACTGCTTTGTATTGTAACCAATAAACAGATGTGTTGTCTATAGCCTGGGTAAACCAAGTTTGACTATAGGAGTTGGTCCTACTGTGTGTTTGTGTGTCTTATGCAGGTAAATTGGAGTGCTAGCTCTGCTGGGGAAGGCTATGTTGTGCCTGAAACCTCTGATTGTACAGCATGACTGAATTTGTTGATGTTTAAGAAAGTAAAGGATGGGCTGCAACAAAATACGTGACTCAGAGTTTGCCATAAGAAAGAAATGTCAGCATCATCTTATCGTAGGTGCTGTCCGAGCAGCATAAAAGAAATGCTTTGCGAGTGGAGAGCACAGGCAAAACATCAGAGAGATCTATGGATCTCTAAGCCGCACAATTTGCCTGGCGGGTTGTAGTCGAAATGTTGACAATGAGCATGTTGACATTTAAAATGTTGACACCACAATGTTGACATTAGACATGTTCATTTGGTCGACAGGGTTAAAATGTCGACAGTGTGAATGTCGACAGGCTGACAATATTTTGACTATGTGGTGGGCAATACAGTAAAAAAAACAAATAAAATGGAAGTAAACATAAAACAAAATAGTGTCCCCTCCCAAACAGCTAAACCAACCCTAGTGCTGCCAGTCTAGGCTGGTACTAGCAAAATTGGGGGGACAAAAGGCATGCCCCCCCCCAAATTTACTATTACCAGCATTTTCATTGTCAATATTTAGTACCCAACCCTTCCTGGCAGTTTCCTGTCGTTGTGTTTGTGAAGATGTGCCCTAAAACGGAGAGGAAAACATTGAATTGAAATTTTATTGTGTAAAAAAAGCATAAAACATATTTTTTTCATTACAATGTCCTTTTCCTTTCTCTCACAATACAACCCTGGTAACAAGAAATTTCTAACACTTAACCTTGCAAAAGTTATCAAAGAGTCATTTGTGATATAAATAGACAAGCTGCCTATAACTCTTGTGTACTTGCATTGCACAGAAATGGCATCTGTTTATATCAGCAAAGCCCTATACATAGCGAAATAATTTTACAGAAGTCATGTGCCGCCTTTTATTAAGCTTTATGTTTTACAGAGCAGATTTTCAATTTCCCAACAAACAGAGCTTATTCCAGCAGCCGTCAGATTATAGGCAAAAATCTGATCTAACATTTGCAGTGCATTTCCCGCGATTATGTCAATGCCATGCAGCTGGGCACATCCGCTGACTAACCAATTGATGTTTAAATAGTACAGCTTATGTTTGCTGTAAAGTAAATATTTGCTCTTGACTTTTGAGTAAGTTCTAGTAGGGGATGTGTTGTTTGAAGAAAGGATTAAGCAGCTGTTTTCGGTCATGTTTGATATCATGAATACACACAGCAATGTGACCTGAGATATCAGTGTGAAAGTTGTTAATGTAAGCAGACAATAGGGTTGGCTATCTGGCTACTGTTGTATGGTGCGATGCCATAATGTGAATGTTAATCTATCTGTGGCATGGCAGTCTTATAATGACTATTTTCAAAATAAAGATACGGTTACCTTTACAATAAAAACATCACAATAAGCTGCACTAATCTCAGTTATCTTGGGCAGCATGGTGGCTCAGTGGTTAGCAGTTCTGCCTCACAGCACTGGGGTCATGAGTTCAGTTCCCAACCATGGCCTTATCTGTGTCGTAGCCAATAAAATAGTCAGAACATCCAATATTTTGAAATAAAGTCCATTTTATTAAGTTACATGATCATGGAACATCTGACTAAGCAGATCAGAATGGTAACAATAATACATTTGCCCATATGTTTTAAGCAATAATCTTGGCATCACAGTTGCTAAGTGGTTAGCACTTCTGCCTCACAGCACCTGGCTCTTGAGTTTAATTCCCGACCATGCCCTTATCTGTGAGGAGTTTGTATGTTCTCCCCGTGTTTGCGTGGGTTTCCTCCGGGTGCTCCGGTTTCCTCCCACAATCCAAAAACATACTGGTAGGTTACTTGGCTGCTATAAAATTGACCTTAGTCTGTCTGTTTGTGTGTGTGTGTGTGTGTGTGTTAGGGAATTTAGGCTGTAACCTCCAATAGGGCAGGGACTGATGTGCGAGAGTTCTCTGTACAGCGCTGCGGAATCAGTGGCGCTATATAAATAAATGATGATGATGATGATGATCCTTACACAGAGGGGTATTAAGCTTGGCATTTGCACTGATTGGATAACTATTAATTGCGTGCACCTCTGCTCAAAGAATGCTCCTCCTTAACCACAATGTGTTAAATATAAGACCTTGTCTGAGGTTTGGAAACACTAATATTCTTATTATTGTTTTTCAAAATATGCACCAAGACAGAACATTACGGCCTTGCATTCCATGAAGCATGAAAGCTATAAACATTTTCATTTCTTGCAAAACTTAATTTCATTAAAGCTGTAGCATAAAAATACAATCATGGCTGCTAGACTCCATTTTGTAACAGAGACTGAATATTTCAAACAATTCTACAAAATCTGTGTGGAGTCTGTATGTTCTCCCCGTGTTTGTGTGGGGTTCCTTAGATTCCTCCACCCTCCAAAAACTAACTGGTAGGTTAATCGACTGCTGACAAAAATAACAATTGTGTGTTTAGATTCTCTGTACAGCGCTGCGGAATTGTTGGTGCTATATAAATAAGTGGTGATGATGATGATGATCTTCCTGCAATCCTAAAATATGTTGTTGCGGTACTGTTGGGCAAATGGTCATATATCGCAGCACAAAAGGATGGCCACAATCATCATCATCTATATATCGCCACTAATTCCACAGCGCTGTACAGAAAACTCATTCACATCAGTCCCTGCACCATTAGAGCTTACAATCTAAATACCCTAACATACACACACACACACACAGGCCGAGAGAGACTAAGGGCAATTTAATATCAGCCAATTAACCTACCAGCATGTTTTTTTGGAGTGTGGGAGGAAACCCACACAAACACGGGGAGAACATACAAACTCCACATAGATAAGGCCATGGTTGGGGATTGAACTCATGACCGCAGTGCTGTGAGTCAGAAGTGCTTACCACTAAGCCACCGTGCTGCGATCAGCCAGTAAGTCAGGTCATCTTTCATCAGCACTAAATGGTCCCCTATGAAGCCAAGAAATATCCAGCTAATCAACCGAGGGGCTGAATTGTTAAATCTTGTAATATTTGGACACCTACATATGTTGTCAATGATGGCACTGATCCTGTGACACTTTCATGGGACCAGCGCATGTGTGGCTGAAATTTCACTAACCCCCCCCCCCCCCCCCACTAATGAACTTTGCAAATAAGTCTTGTTTAAAATAAAATCGCTTTATGTGCTTCTTTTTTTAACTCTGTGTATCTGATCCCAACAAAATTGTCACCATATTGCATATATTGAATATATTTTCTGGACAAGTAATTGAGATTTATACAATATCTTTCTACAGAGTGCTTTATAATCTGAACGTTGGATGGCAGATTAGCTGTGCAACGTGCTGAACTGAGGATACACCAGTACCCTTCTGAGTAGCTCTTATAGGGCACTTTTTGGGGAATCTAGTAGTACCCGAAGAACCCACCTGGTAACATTTAAGGACATGGAAAAAAATAGACTTCAAATTGCACAGATACAGTTCAGCAATACATGACAATAAATACATTACTGGTGGAGAGGGAATGCCAAGCGTAATTAACCTTTATTTACAATATGCCATGTAGACTGCTCTCTCCATAATCTACCCAATTAGTTCCACTAGGCTTCCCAGATAACACCATCTACCATGCAAATCCATACGATCCCTCTAAAACTGAGTGAGCTATGCAAAAGTAAGTGCGTGATGTCATAAGAGATCGTTTGCACTGCCGGTATTCACATTCAGGGTCTGTATATTACCCTTAATCGTCTGATAAACAGTGACCTTTTAGAGTGTGATGATGTCAGACAAACAAAGGTCAATCAAAGGTGCTGAAGAGTCTTGTGATCATTCTCCTGCCAGCACATGGCTGTGCACTCTCTCCTTATTACTCATGAATATTTATAGCTGCTCAGAATGTGGATGACCTTAAGCTGACATGTAGGAAAACAAAACTAAACAGCGTGAACACCCGTTAAATGTAAGTGATATGTACTCTTTAATATCAACAATTTGTGTTCCTATCACTACTTTGTAGTGTGCTGCAGACTAGGTTGGTGCTATATACTGTAAATAAAATGTAATACATATGTCTAAAAATGTTTTACAATAATATATTTTATAATATTATATATATTATAACATTTTCTTTTTTTTGTGTGTGTGTTTCTTCTCCTTTACATAGCAAACGATTTCAGCACTGGACAGCTCCACAAACAATAAGCTACATTTACTATATATAGATTAAAGGATAATTCCATTTTTAAATAACAACTGTAATAGAGCTGGTATTGAGCCAAGCTATGTGTCTGTTTATAGTATTATTAGATATACCTTTGTTTCTCTGAATCCTAATTGCAGTTTTCAGGCTTTGTATGTTTTCAATATGTAGTCTTGGGGGGGAAATGTACTAAAGTGCATTTTTGTTACACTGCGAAGTCCGGTAGTTACTTTTTAGACCCGCTTTCCGGCACGTGCCCTCTATTCATCCCTCCGCTACAGAACCTTGTGCCATAGTAAGAATAAGAACTGAGGTCCGGATAGGAACGAAGGATAATAAAAGCTTTGCTGTATCTTTAACTGAATTATTCTCTGGAGTGTTAATAGTTAACTATTGGGGTACGCCCATCCGGTGTCATAGGGGAGGAGAACAGAGGCTATAAGTGATGGGCGGAGTTTTATTCAGCCTTGGAGATCTGGACGTTGACCACCCACCCTCCCTGCTTCGTTTGGTTCTTTGGAGCACAAAATAAAAAGGATGGATACTGTTCAGGATGGGTATCAGCTACTGGCAGTAAGCATGGATGTCTGTGAACCTGGATGGAGAGTTGGCCAGAAAACGCAGTGCAGTCGACGGCCAGTGGTTTTTGGGGCGCACATTTACGGTATTGAGCACGATGAACCCGCCTCTCTTCGAGTGAATCGGCTAAAGTCTCGGTCAGGTACCGACCCTGTGGGTTGCCCTGTGGTTGCTTTCCGTCTAGCCCAGAGGATGGGTGGGTTCTGTGGAATCGGGATGCGGTATTCCGTCAAGGTAGATATGTGCGCCCGGGGTGTGATTGGTTGGTCCCCCACTTGAACCCAGGGGTTTGGTTGTTCCCCAGATGATAAAGTCCTAATGGATATGCTAGGACAGTTGGGTTTTGCCTGGCACACGTCGGACTGACTGCTTTATTCTCCTCCAACATAGTTAAATAAATCATTTAATTTTTGCCACATTCAAGTCTCGTGTTGCTACTATTAGGTAAGAGTTAATTAAGAGTAAGAAGGTAAAAGAGGTTAAGATATCAGACATAAGCCTTTTATACTTTGTACAATAGAAGGTGCATGGCCCTTTAAGTGCTCTGAGCTGTGGTCATGTGACCTGACCTGTGACCCGCCCTGCTCTTCAGCTCAGCTATTTAATCCTGCTCAGTGCACAGGCCTGTGCAAGAGTATTAGGCTTCATTACTCCAGCGTCCCTGTGCATATTGTGGCTGATTCCTGTGTATCCTGACCCGGACTATTCCTGACTGTTCTTCTGCCTCTCGTTTGGTACTGGTGTATTCCTGGCTGTTACTGACCCACTTGTTCTGACAATTCGTCTGTTTCCTGATTTGGCATTCTGCAGTCCATAGTGTTCCAGTCCCGGCTACATTGACTAATCTCTTGCACTTGATACCAGCTCCTTGATACCAGCGCAGAGAGCCGTGACCTGCGAACTTATCTGCAGCAATGCCCAAACCTCCTTGCGGGGGTCCATGGTGAAAACCAGTGGTTCATTAGACTCCGTGCCTCTGTCACTGCCAGCGCCAATCCAGGTGGGCAAAAGTGTATCCATCATACCTGCTATCTGCTAGAATTGTTACAGTCAGTTACACAGTGATTTTCTTAGTGGTTTGTAAACAAATTTACTAAAGGTCAAAAGCTCATAAAATACCATGTTTTAATATGCCACATTAAATATCACTGTCTCAATTTTTTTTACATGGTAAGAATCATGGAATGATTTAAGATTCAGTTTGACTAATCACCAGAAATCCCGCCAGAAAAAAATAAATGACGTTGTGATAGGTGAGAATGCACAGATCACAGTCCACTGGCCTATAGTGACCTATTATGCATATAAAAAGGGCTCCAGAACTGTCTGCTACTGTGGGTGTAGTGAACGAGCATTGTCTGGCATTTAGTTCTGATGCAGTTGTGCAGATCTTTGCATTGAGTATTTCTTAAGAGAGAGCAAATAAAAGGATGCTGGACGAGTGCTTGTTGCCTTCTATGAAGGATGGTGGGGGACATATAATGGTATGGGGCTGTATTGGTGCTGATAAGGTGGGAGATTTACACAGAGTGCAAGGAGAAATTTACTAGTAAGGTTACCACCCTATATTACAACGTCATGCCATCCCCTGGGGTCAGAGCTGGATTTCAGCAAGCAGCATGACTACGATCCTAAGCACACTTCTAGGCTATGCAAAAACTATTTGATGAAGAAGCAGGGAGAACTGTTTGTGATGGACTGGCCGGCATAGTCGCTCGATCTCAATCCAATTGAGCTCGAGTGGGATGAGCTTAACTATAAGGACAAGGAAAAATACCCTAAATGAGTCGCACGTCTGGGAAGAACTACAGAAGTCGCAGGTACAAATTTCCCCTGAATATTTTCAAAAGCTGTCAGCTGGATTGCCTAACGCCTACAGAGCTGTAATATGCTGCAAATGGAAGAGTCTTTATGAATGTATAGTTTGATGAATACAATATTCATAAAAAATACAAATAATAAACTATCTATCTATCTACCTCATATCTATCTATTTATCTATCTGTTTATCTATCTGTCTCATATTTGTCTATCTATCTATCTATCTATCTATCTATCTATCTATCTACCTCACATCTATCTTTTTATCAATCTGTCTATCTCATATGTATCTATCGATCTTGTATCTATCTATTTACCTCATATCTATCTATTTATCTATCTGTTTATCTATCTATCTGTCTCATATTTGTCTATCTATCTATCTATCTACCTCACAACTATCTATTTATCAATCTATCTATCTATCTATCTCATATTTATCTATCGATCTTGTATCTATCTATCCATCTATCTATCTATCTATCTATCTATCTACCTATCTATTTATCAATCTATCTGTCTATCTCATATGTATCTATCGATCTCGTATCTATCTATCTATCTATCTATCTATCTCATAACTATCTATTTATCTATATGTTTATCTATCTGTCTCATATTTGTCTATCGATCTCGTATCTATCTATCTATCTATCTATCTATCTATCTATCTATCTATCTACCTCACATCTATATACCTCACATATATCTATCTCATATCTATCTATTTATCTTTTTATCTATATATCTTCCTCACATCTATCTACATATTTATCTATCTCCTATCTATCTATCTAACTCATATCTATATATCTATTGATCGATCTATTTAACTTCTATCTATCTATCTATGTATCTATCTCATATCTATCTATCTATCTATCTCATATCTATCTATCTTATATTTATATACCTATCTATCTATCTATCTATCTATCTATCTATCTATCTATCTAACTCATATCTATCTATTGGTCGATCTATTTAACTTCTACCTATCTATCTACCTATCTATCTCATATCTATCTATTTATCTATCTCATATCTATCTATCTAGCTATTTATCTAACTATCTATCATATATATATATATATATATATATATATATATATAAATATATATATATATATATATATATATAAATATATATATATATATATATATATATATATATATATAAATCTCATATCTATCTATTAAATTATTTATTGACATATCTATCTATCTATCTATCTATCTATCTATCTATCTATCTATCTATCTATCTGTCTATCTACCTCTTATCTATCTATCCTGCGTATTTGACTTGAGATTTTTGTTAAACGTTTAGGAAATTTGTCACAAATAATTTTGTGCAGCATTCCACACAATGTATGGTACATTTTTGGACAGAATTGAGCAATCAGTGTTAAAAGTATTTTCTTTAGCAATAATTGCTTAACTCAGCCTCTTTTAATTTAACGGGTAATAAGTGAGTAGAGCATTGTGTCCTGGGTGAAAGGGTCAAGTAGTCATCAAAAATGTGTGTAATTTCTATCTATTTTTAAACATATATTTGAGGACTGTATAATTCTCTCTTCACTGCAGAGTTTTTTTCCTTTCAACACTTTTAGAGTAAATGCCTCTACATTATGGAGCTGCAGTTTTTATAATGGCAGATTTCATCTTTCAGCCTTAGTGGATTTTTACTTTTCATTAGAGATGTACTAAATTTGAAAAACAGTTTTACTGCAAAGTATTTGCCTTATTCCACTTCTGTTATACATGAGATTCCATAGCCTTGCCATTGCTGCCACAAAACAGTATATAGTGCCACTAACCTGTACAGCTCTTTCCTTCCTCATCACACTCCTCAGGTGTACCTCAGCCCACCTAATTTTTTCATTTTTTAATATTTCCCCATAAAAGAACAGTTAGTGTCAGTGCTATCTTTACCAGCACAAAACTAGCTGTTACGGCTAACAGTATCATCAACCTGTAGAACCAGGTGGGGAGTTCTTCACTTATAGCAGCCGTCTTTCCCGTAGAGCTTGTTATGCTCACAGGTACTCGGATGCCCCCAGGTCTTAATCTCACAGTAGTACAGGTTTATGAAAGTACCATAGCGCAGAGTAGCGAGGTGCAGGGTCTAGCGAGATCAGTAAACAAGCCGAGGTCAGGGTCCGAAGCAGGCATCATGGTCGGTGTCAGGCAAGGTGTCAGGGCTGGCAGCAAACAAGGAGAATCCAGGAACAAAGCAAGGGTCAAGCAACAGGCAGTAATCAAATCCAATTTAAATGAAGCCATGGGTCATACACGGGAAAACCAAATAACAGCACAGGTATAAAGCACAGGATCAGTCTAAGACGCAGGAACTGGACCTATAACCGGCAGGGAGACTAAGCCCTCCCTGCCTTATATACAACCACTGGCCAATGGCAGCAAGGAAAGCAGCAGTGAAATCAGCCACAGGGGCTGCTTAATAAATAACCCTAATATCATTGCGCACGCGCCCGGCTGCACCTAATGCCGGGACGCGGCGCTAACTACACAGTGTCCCGACCATTGCCTAGGCAGCGGCCGGGACGAGAACCGGAAGTGACGTCCCGGTCGTCATAGCGACGGCCAGGACGGAATTGAGGAGAGAGTCGCGGTGGCTGAGCACCGCCGCGGCTCGTAACACTAGCACTATAGTAATATGTGGTATTGGTTCATATTTGATCAAAACTTTAAACCCAATGTCAAGAGTTCTCATTTTTGTGAGTCCCTTTACTAAGTTAAGCTTCGGACATCAGTGAAATGCAGTTAAAGTCAAGTGCCCTCAACTGACTCAATTGGTCGAGTTTTAAAACACCACGTAAATAACCCTTAATAGGTTGGACGGACACCAGCCATAACAGTAATAAATAAAATAGAAAGCATCTATGACTTCGCCGACAAACATAAGATTCCTCGATGTTGTGTTGTGAGCTTGATTAAAATAACTCGAATCTCTAATGTGATAGAAACATTCCGATTTTTACTGGCAAATGCTGACAACAACTGTTCTTTGTTTATTTCGCGTCTAAATCCACAGATAGCTGCTAAGTGAAAACATCATAGAAAGCCACAATAGATAAAATACATGGAGGTTTCAGAAGTATAAAATAATAGTATATGCACTTAGGTAGTCCTCTAGCCTCTAGGTAACTTGTTGTCATGTTCTGGATGCAGATTAGACTTGTGCTAACCCAAGAAGACTCTGGGCTATATGACAGTCCCATCACATCTTTGGGTATGGTATCTCCCTGTCCTGGAAGCAGGACAGAGTATTTTTGCAGCTGTAAAACACTTATAGGCTTCTGACAATCTTGAACAATGTATAGAACAGGTATGTGCCCTTGTGAGGCCATTCAGTGCGGGCGTTTTAATTTAGGAATGTTCTCTCTGTATTAAATTGATGTATATATTTTGGAGTTGTATGTGCACCTGCACTAGCAAACTTTTTTTCTCTTTTTTCTTGTTTATGATCAACATATCCATCTGATGCACAGGGAAGACATATTGCACTTCAAAACAAGTAACTGGGGAATAAGTTTCCCAAAGAGGGGAGGGGACTGCCAAAGTGCTCAAAGTCTGCTTGACTTAGCACAATTATGCAAATGTGCATATACTGTCTGATTTATAGACCTAAAACCTCCTTGTACTTGATCTATTGTGGCTTCCATTGATGGTTCCTCTTAGCACAAATCCTTTCATTTTGGTACCACAACTAATTCAGTCATGTGACATTGATCCTTGTTTTTAATGGATTGGAGAAGTAGAAGGTAATATTCTACTACGTGAGTTAAAAGAACCTGTTATTGGACTATTTTGGTCAGTAATATTTGCTATTTAATGTCGGTAGTGCTGACTATATAATGCATTTGGTGCATCTACTTTTGCGTTGATATAGTTATTTTCTGTTTCATTTACTACTGATGCATAAAGTTGTCCTGACAGCTGCCCGGCAAGTCTATAAAGGCTTATTTAGGTGTGGTTTAAAAATTAAGTACCTCTCACATGCACATTATTCTAACTATATGTCAGTTATGTCTGAAGTATATGTGAGTATAGGACTAGCAAAAATGAGGACCATTGACATTAGGTTGCAAGCTTAAATGTTTGGATCAAAATATGAACCAATACCTCATATTTCTATCTGTGCTTGATTTATATACAGATTTGTTCCGTTATTTTTTGTATTATTATAGTGCATATATATTGCCATGCACACGGTCACCTGCAGGTGAAGCTGAGAGCAATAATATTTATTTTCTTTTCCCCCAACTCAGTTAGAACATTTGCTGGTTAAATATATAAATATTTTGCTGTGTACTGAAAGGGGAGGTACAGCCTAAAGTGCCAAATGGTAAATTCATCAATGATAATAACACAATTAAATAATATAAAGATGTCCTGTTGCCCGATGATGTTTATTTGAAGGAATTTACATAGAAACAATCCTTGTTTTGAATTCAGATCTACATCATAGGATGCTTCTTGCTGAATAATACAGTGGTACTCTCATGTCTAAGTGATAGCGCCTTCAATATGTTATTGCTTAGTTAAAGCAAAGTATTTAGAGATAAGCAAAAGTTTCGAAACTGTTCTGCTGTATATTTTACGCATTCCATATTCCGTGTTTTGCCAGCGGTATTTGACGTTAATTGTTCTTAGTCCTACCCCATGATGCTGCATGAAAATGTAATCCCTTCATTTTGGAGATAATACATTTTCTGGATCTGAATATAATATAAGAGCTCAAAATATGTGTGTTCACAGTCATACAGAGAAGAGATGATCTGACTGCTTGCGTATTGTTTTTTGTTTTTTTATTTTCAAATTATCAGTCTTTAGTGATTGCATAGATTTCATGTGTTTTTTTGCCAAGGGCACGGACCATTTATAGCCCTCATTGGAGTCATTTATGAACTGCAAAAAGAATAGAGCTTTGTGTTTCCACCGACATTCATAGAAAAATACCAGTGGAAATAAACCTTAATTATAAACTTTTTATTTCTCTTTTAACCAACAATCTTGGCTATCAAAAATATTTTTTCTACACTGTTTTTTAATTTGAATAAAACATAGTGCGCCTGATTCATTAAGAAACGCAAACTGAATACAATTTTTTTTTTTTAAACGGACAGAAAGTGCAAGCAGGTACACCCGTGTATTCAACAAGAAGAGGATCTCAAGAAACGTTTCTAGTTAAATATGTGTGCAAGTACACTCTGCCTTTACGGCACTTGTTGTATGTAGACAGACAAAACACATTGCAGGATATGCACAAGGCATATGTATATATAAAATACCATCATAACGTACAGAAGTTTTTAAAAATTATTAAATACATTAGCACATTAATAATATAATCATTAATAAAAAAAAATGAAGTAATTTTTTTTTTCATTTTTTTTTTACATGGAATACATTTATCAGGATGTTAATCTTTACTCTACATAAAATGCATTTTTGCAGTTGCTCTTAACCCATGTTCTCGCATGCATAAGCCTCCGTCATCACTGTCACTTATTATTATTATTATTATTAATTTTTATTTATAGGGCGCCACTAGGTGTCCGTAGCGCCGTACAGGGACAAACGAGATTACAATATGAGGTGAGACAGCACAGTACAGTAAACAATAATCACAGTAACTCAGTGAGCTCAAAGCACCGCTAGAGGGACGGAGGAGGGGAGCGGGGAAGGTCCGCCAACGACGGAGTCCAAGAGGGAAGGCACGGATGACAGGGAGACCCCTAGAGGGTAGAGGAGGGAGCGAGAGGGGACGCGGGAAAGAGGGTCCTCAAGGAGGAGGGCTAAGTAGCTGGAGAGCAGAGTTAACAGTGGTGAAGACAGGAGGAGAGAATACCCTGCTCAAAGGAGCGTACAATCAAAGGGACTTATACCTGCCCTTTAGCTTGTGCAAGTAATATGGATAAAAATCCCATACCTGGGAAATGCCCAGAGGTTGAATTGGAGGCAAGTCTGTGCGCTCAATCTTGGCACGCCATTACTGTACATTGACTATGTGCATACACCCCCTTCCTTCCCCCCTCCCGGGTTCCACTCTTGAAAACATAGGCAGTCAGATGTGTCCTTTGTGTTGGAAGATTAATTGGATGTAATTGCGTTCAGCGGCGTATAGTCCGTTTCTGAGCGGGCACAGAACAAAATGCAGCACAAATTGGCGTTTACGTTCCATAATGAATCAGACCCACTGTGTACATGTTAATAATAGTTATTTGTGTATATATATATATATATATATATATATATACACATACACAAATATGAATTATATATATATATAAATATATGTATATATATATAAATATATATATATATATATATATATATATATATATATATATAGATAGATAGATAGATATAGTGGATGTTGGTGAGCGCTGGTATGTGTAGGGTGTAATAGGTATTGCTGCACAGGGGGAATGGGATCGGCAAGAGTAGTTCCAGCCCTTACGAAAACAAGTAAAATAATAGCGGCGTCCCCTTGGCACACATGTATATAATTCGTGCAGAAGGATTTATTCCAAATGTTACAATGACATCACGAGAAATGACACAAAGTTGCAACTTGTGAACAAATACAGAGGTGTAATGCACAAAAAGTGATATAGAGTGATATATATATATATATTTGTATATATATATGTGTATGTATATATATATATGTGTGTGTGTGTATATATATATGTATGTATATATATATATATATATATATATATATATATATATATATATACCTAGTAAAGAATGATCCCTTGACAGAGTTTGCTATAACTTTAGTATAAACTATAGTGTGACAAAGAGAAGTAATTTATGATGCTATATGTTGCTGAGTCCTCACAATAACATTCCTTGGAAGGCATTTCCCCGTCACACCTCCCGCTGCTCTTGTGGGCATCCATCAAATTAGACCTGACACTGTACATTTCTCAAGCTATACTGTAACATATGTGACTTTAATCATTTTTCTCCCTAGAGAATATGGGTCTCTTATCCAGAAACATGTGACCCAGAAACTTTCAAAACCAGGAAGGAAAAAATGCAAAAAAAAAAATAATGCTGTTTCTGATAATGTCTTATAGACAGACTGAGCAATGTGATCATGACAGGAAAGACAAGGGTGATTATTAAACATCATTTTGTATATGTTAGGCATGGTGCTACAAATTTCAGACAAAAACAACCTTTATCTGGAAAACTTCAGAGGGTAAATGTATTAAAGAGAGACTTTTTCAAATCACCGACATTTGGCCACTTTGACAGCTAAATTTAAAACGGCAATGTGTTTAAAGGCAAGATTTGCCTTTACTCCCAATACATTTACCCCCAAGTTCCAACAATAAAGATAATAGGTCCCAAATACCTGTAGTATTTGGCTAAATGTTGAGTCCAACTTAGCTCTTTTGATTGACTGATTCATTTAATTGACCAATCGGAGATGTTTAGTAATGATATTGCTTTGCCTTAATACACCATGATAGATATACTAAGGTAAATTCCATATTTGGACGTGAGTCCCTAGGTGCCCTATGGTTGATATTTCTTGGTGAAGGACTTGCATTTAAAACTTGTGTAGGTAAGTCTCAACCCAGATACAAAGCATAGCAATGATCACGGTTATATGTTTTGTGTAGAACTGAACAGAAAGGGAAGACTTTGGCGTGAGTTGGTCAGCTTAGCATATATTGCAATATGTAGAACTAACATTCCCTGTTTTTAATACAGAAAAGTTGTTAGAACAGAAATATTTTTGTATTTGGTGACTGCAGACCATCCATGTTTTTTTTTGTTTATATATAAATATAGTGGAAATTTAGACTGTATGGAAAATGTAATGGGAATGTAAATAAATAGCATGTGATAGTTTTACAATGAAAGCAGTGGGAATGCAAACAGATTTTTTTATTATATACAAATGTGTTTTCCTTTAGTCATTAGTTTAGAGTAAATTATACTCTTTTGTATTCTTTGTGACTGTGAAATATATTTGAGAAAGATTTATGTGACCTCCAAAAGCAGTCAGTACAATCCTGTACACACGAGTATATTACCATAATATCCTAGAGAAATAAATGTACTTCTGCATAATTTAATAGGTGGAGAGATGTTGAAAGTGCAAATAACAGAGTATCCAAAACAACTAGGATTGTGTCCTATGTTAATTAAGGTAGAAATAAATATACTATAATTATCTGTTTGTTTTCATTGTTATGATCTCCCTGAACTTCGCAGTAATAGCATGATTTACCTGGGCATTTTTACGTATTTTCACAATATTTTTCTTAAAGTAGGTTTATTTTACAGACCTGCATCTGTAAGACAAAGGGCTAGATTTACTTAGCTGCGGGTTTGAAAAAGTGGGGATTTTGCCTATAGCAACCAATCAGATTTTAGCTATCATTTTGTAGAGTGCACTAAATAAATGAAAGCTAGAATCTGATTGGTTGCTATAGGCAACATCCCCACTTTTTCAAACCCGCAGCTTAGTAAATCTAGCTCAAAGACTCAAATTATATTACCTTAGAGTGAGAAACCCCCCATATCTACAGAACATCTCACTCACACTAAGGATAATGTGCTACTCTCTTTGTCCTTTTCAAGACAATGCAAGGTAGGGAAGCTCAGTTCCTCCATTGTAGCATTAAAAATGTTCACTTTCTGCAAAGGGATGGGGCAGATTCCCTTGATCATGGAATACATTTTTTTTTACTATTTATTTCTTACCACAGCAAAATACAAGACTGATTAAATGTTGACATCCAAAAGCAAGTTTCATTGCTTCATTTAATTCAGAAGATTAGTTGAAATTCTGCCAACCATATTCCATCGTCCTATTCTTAGTTTACACTGACCAATGCAAAAAGAGAACTGAAGAATGTGCTTGAAAGGTTCTGTGAGTCTGATGGCTTGCTATAATAACCTCATGTTTGTTTCCTAGTTTCCAACAACCAGAAAAGAAGATGAAATAATGGTTTCAAATCAACAACTTACCTTAAGTACAACTTTTTTCAGCAGGATCGGAGTAAATATCATTATAGCTTCTTGTTCAGTAACACAAATAGGGATGAATATAATAATTACTGATCCGCAATGCCATTTGCCACTGAAGAAACACTAGCATTGTGTGACTTTGTGACTTTTCTATTGGCAAGCTACTGTCTCGGAATGCTCAAGTCTCTTCTTTGGAAGTCTAGCAAGTCTGAGAGTACTGCAGGTGTCCAGCAGACAACCGATGGTGTCCGATGGTGTCTTGGTGAGTGAGCGGCTTACTCCCAGGTTGTCAGGTGCCTCTAGCATTTGAATATCTTCTGATTCTTATGTCTCAGTGTCCAGATCATTACTGGTTTGTCTGGGCTCTGCTACCGGAAAGCCAAACAGTGTTCTATCCAATACAATATTGTGGTCTGGTTTTCTTGTCAGCTACTCCAGTTTATTTTTGGTGATTTATATTTGTTGTGCTAACAAAAAAAACCCTCAATTTTATCAGTGTCCAGATGAGGTTCCAAACTGTTCTCTGGGAGAAAGTTCCACTACTGGCAAAGCAGGTTCAGTGGAATGGATGGGCACAAACAGGGACCTCTGGTGACTGGGCACAAACAGGGACCTCTGGTGGCTGGGCACAAACAGGGACCTCTGGTGGCTGGGCACAAACAGGAACCTCTGGTGGCTGGGCACAAACAGGGATCTCTGGTGGCTGGGCACAAACAGTAACACCCGGTGGCTGGCACAAACTTTTGTCAGCTGGGAACAGTGAGGCAGAGCGGCAGGAACCCGTATCAGTAGCTGCTGCAAAGACTAGAATTCTTTCATCTCCATTGGCGCCTCTTTTGTTGATTTTACCTCTACAACATCTTCTATCCCCACATTTTCAAACATGCGCAGCGAGACATTGTCAGTACAAAGAGATCAAAAGTAGCAAAGAATGTTTTAGTCGAATCTTGAAACATTGGGCTCTGTGGAAAGGCTTTTCTCACAGCTTTGCGGGGACTTGTAACTGCAGCAAATAAAAGTTGCAGCAAGGAATTTAGTGCCAAAGAGTTTGACAATCTTCCAAAGGCCCTCCCACAACTGGAATTGGATGCATGTATTTGGCCACTTAGTATTCAGGCATCATGCCCTATCATCTGGGCTTCTTACGCCTGACTTCTGGCTTTAATTCTGAAGCAGAGCTTTCTTCCTGACCAGGGAATCTGTATTAATGAGTATAAATAGGAGAGGCTGGGTCCCTTAATGGACCCATCTCCCAAGATGGCTTTCTCAGTCTAGTTCTGCACATTCTGCTGTAGCGTCTGACTTCCTGGTTTGAATTTTTCAATGTGCACCATCCCCAACCTGGACAGCACTGGTCTGAATTCCCTAGGGGAATTGCATTGACAGCCAGAATGTGTGTATTTCTTTAGTATTAGTTCAGTTTGCTCAACTACAATTTACAGTGGGCCATGGGTTTCCGGAATGGAGGAGTTTTTAGTTCCCAAAGGGCCAGTATGCATTGGCAGCAAATGGCAATTCTGTAAGCTCCAGCAAACTAAAGTAGTTAGTGAAAGCTCCACGGCTTTCTGGAACTTGTAACTATACACACTGAACTAATGATTTTATTAAATTAACTCATTGCTCCTACCTTCAAACTCACCAGGGAGGTTGGGAAGAGCACTAATGCTATTCAGCATGGGACTAATCTTCCCTAGGAGGGCTTGCAATTTTTTAGCTGGCCTGATTTCCATAGATAATTCAGTCCAGTGCTGACCAGGCAAAGACTGACTCACATTATAAAAAGACAGACCTCATACTACAGATGTCCCTGTTTTTGTGTGACCAGCCCAGTTTGACACAGCCTGATTCTGGCTACCAGTGTTGTTGGGGGACAGCCTATTTTTCACCCCCCAGCATTATCAGTAACCATACCAGCAGGGTCTGATTTAGGGTTCAGTTCGTCCTAGGCTAATACTTCTGTAGTACCCATTCACCAGGCTAACACATGGTAAGGAACAATGAGCTCCTCCTTTATTTAAAATGCGACTCCTTACACTTGCCCACCAATGTTTATGTTCCTGTATTTTGAAAACACAGCTCCACTTGGCTTTTTAAAAGGGTCCTAGCAATCTTTGTCAATCATTTAGTTTTCATTAAGATCAGAACTGTATAGCAAAAGGGAGGTGTGAACTGGGGGGAAAGATGTGAAGAGGAGAGGTCTGTAATGTCTGTGCATGTTTCCATCCTGGCCTACTTGCTTATCCTCAAGTGTCTTCCTTTACCTTGGGAAGATTAAAACCTTACTACATTTTTCTTTCATGTTTTCTTTTTACTTTGGCGAACAACTATTCTCTTACATTTTAATATGAGTGTCAGTTTATAGCAATATCAATTTTGTAACCCCCAAAAATATAGCACCTCACCCCCCCAAAAAAAGTCTTGCACCCTAGGCTGCAGCCTATTAGATAATTGGGACCTGCATGCCAGGCTGTGCTGGCTATGCATTTAGGGGCAGATTCAATTCTGAAAACATCGCCGCGTAGTGTCGTGGAACGGCCGCAAATTTTTTTTTGTGAAACTACTGCTCACTTTTGCTCGTGCCCCATAGAGGTGTGAGCAAAAGTAAGCATTTATTTCTACTGTATAAATGGTAACAAACCGCGGACGGGATGTTCTCAGGAACATTGCGGCCAATTGAATCTGCCCCTTAGTGAGGGGCATGATGTCAGTTTAATTTATTAAAATTATCTTCATAACTGGATTTTAGGAATTCATGACTTAGGGCCTGAGCCATTAAGAAAGGTAAGGCACAAAAAGAAGTAAATGTTCTCCAGGTCAAGCTATGTTACAATGCAAGGGGTGCAAATTAGTTTATTATTTTGCACATAACCACTGGCTGTTTTTTCATCTAGCACACAAATACGTGATAGCTTTATTTTTACATTGAAATGTAAAGTTGATCTAGGATATGCTCTACCCCAACTATAAATCTGTCCCCACATTTTAAATTTACCTCCCCCTCCAATGCAATATGGTTTTGCCTAGAGGCAAAGTTACTTTTTTTTTTATGTTTCGCTCTCCTTAATGACTCCGACCCTTAGAGTTCCCTAAGCTGACCACTGCCAGTACTGCTGCTGATGTAAGCGTATTGCAATGCAAAACTGTAAATAGGGAATGTCGCGACTTGTAAACATCATTCAGCGCAAGGTGTGATGTTGACGTTTGTTACATTTGCAGTTCATCCTCTAAGCTGTGTCGATTTGGAAGTTGCACTGAAAATTTCTGCAAAGCAAGATGGCTTTCGAAAAATTCATTTAAAGTAAGCATACTTGTGTCCTTTTGGCAGGGTTTATTTGTGTCAAGAACCAGTTTAGCATTGCTCTTCTGACACCACATAAAACAGGAAAGGTTTTGAGGGTCTGAAGGATCATTGAAATAAACACAAGTGTATTTCCTTGTTGTCGGCAGCTACAATTCATAAGGGAAAAACAAGTTCATATCAACAACATAACTTAAATACTGCTTCTCTTCAGCACTTTAAAGGTAAACATAAATACAGCTTCTTCTTCAGCAACACAAACAGGCATGTTTAACAGAATTAATAATTTTGTCACACACAAGAGTGTATTATACTTCAACAGTTCCCCCACATCTGCAACACTTGCTTCTGTAAAACAAGGGAACTACTGATAACGCATAAATGATTAAAAAAAAAATATAAGTATTTGAAAAAGCAAAGGTTATCTTTATTCTTACAAATTGCATATGCAATGGTCTGTATTCATCATGAAACAAGACAATATCCTCTATGTAAGACAGAAGTTATATAGAAGTAACACCACCCCTCTTACATACGTCACTAACCACATCACATACTAAAGAATAAACCTTGTAAGGACAAAGTTGGTTATATATAATCTCTTCATAGTACACAGATTTCTATGCCTAAGCAGGTCAAAGGGTATATGTGACCTCTTACACTCGTCTCTCTATATAACTTGACAGCTGCTGACCATTTTAACATCTTATGAATAGATGCCCTATTGTGGAGTATAACATAGAAAAACAATTTAACCATTTCACATAATACAGAAAGAAATCATTTGACCAACAGATTTTATACACATCAATATTGTTTTATCCAACATATATTTGTACCATAATTTTTCTATTACAACTACCTAATGGGGCAGCCAGCCACATTAGGTAGTTCCCTTATCTAGGGAACTGTGATTAATCGAGAAGAGCCTGCTGAAGACTCCAATCCAATGAAGACTACACTCACGGAAGCAGCTGAAAGACCTAACAGGGAGTTGCAGGAATGAAGCTACATATCATGGTATACACAGAAACTGAAACGGAACAAGAAACAGATGCAGTAGAAGTCTCTCAAAAGGCTGAAACAATAGGATGAGCCTGAGGATGAGACGGAGGAAGACAGTACTAGGAGTTGTGAAAAGACCTTTGTCCCAAATAAAGGAGGAGAACCTAGTGCTATTCTTGAATGTTACATATTACAAGACACTATTATTGCTATTTTTATATTTTTATATTTGCTAAATATTTTGAACACCAATCATCTCTTCTCCATTTGTCCACTAATATAGTCACTGATTAGACTTTATCAGGTACAGTATTGTATATTTTAATGATAGTGAAAACCTCCCTTATATACCCTAATAATATTCTGAATCCATGGTGCATGGCCTCAGCAAGTGGTTGGAAAGTGTGGCACAAAGACGCTGATCCATTTTGATTTAAATATGTCATATAGTTGTTACACATTAGCTGGTGGTAGATTTCTACTGTGAATAGCTTGCTCCACCTCAACAAATGCTTGATTGGACTGAGAATAGGTGACTGTTGATCACAAAACATTCAGTTCAATTTACTGTCCTGGTCCTGGCACCCTGGAGCTGAATTATGGTGTATTGTCTTGCTGGAAAAGCCTAATCTTAGAAGGGAACTTTGTTGTCAAGAAGTGATACATCTGATCGGCGACTATGGTCTGATACTCATATCAATGGATGTAATATGTGCCATAAAAAGCCACTTAACTCAATTATACCAACAACAACAATTTGCATTGCTTACACCAGCCAGGGTGTATAGATTGGGTGTAAATGTATCAAGCTGCAAGTTTCTGGCGAGTTTGAAAAGTGTTGTTGTTGCCTATAGCGACCAATCAGATTCTAGTTATCATTTATTTAGTACATTCTACGAAATGACAGCTAGAATCTGATTGGTTGCTATAGGCAACATCTCCAGTTGTCCATACCCTACCGGAAATTCGCAACTTGATAAAGTTACCCTATGGACTCAGGTTTTACTATATCCTATTACCATCAGCAGGAACATTTTTCAGTTTGAAAATAGATACTATTAAGAGTTTTAATGCATCTGTCATTCAAACCAGAGTCACCGGTGCACTTTACAAACTGAGTAACCATTGTTTGAAAGGAGAGGTCCATATTTTTTTTGTAATGTTTCTGCATGGCAAAGATTGGGTTCTCTGATTCAAGTGGTGCAAAATTCAAATTACACAGAATGTCTGTCTATGTGCCCACCCATCTGTTATAGTCTAACTATTACTGGGCAGTTACATTACAAGTTCCCAATGTAACTTCGTCTTCTGGTAAACACAGAAATCAATGTCACACATTGATTCACACTTCCGCCAAACTCTGTAACATCTCCCTAGTATTTAGCACAGTAAATAATAGTGTATATTTTGTTTTCTGACAACTGTTTAAATTAAAAAGATGTTTAAAAAGTTGGGAAAGTAGCACTTTACTAGATAACAAACACTTTTCAACTCAACAATTACCATCATTTGCTACATAGTCTACTTATTCATTAAACTGTACCCCTAATGAGCACTCTTGCCAAGAGCTGCCACCTCTTTTGTTTCCAACGTTGGGAACATTATGCAAATGAAAATCCCAACAGGTTTTTTTTCCTCAAAGCTAATATTACTTCTTCCTGCAAAACAGCATGGGAATCACTGTAAAATGTGATTTGCTTTTGCAATACTTTTTTCATGAATATTTCACTTAAATTTTAATGGTAATCAGGTCTTAATTTACATGTCTGAAGTCGACAGACACACAATCTTTCATGCACTAAAGCGGACACTATCTAGCCACAGTTCTGTTACACAGAACATTCTGTCGCTTTGTCTTTAATGTTACAGAGCAAAATATAGTGACATTACACAATGGAGCATATTCAATTGTTCCCATTTTCCGCGGCGTAAAAAAGTATTACTGTTCTTACGGTAATACTAAGCCGGATTTCAGCTCGCAGCTCCCTCAGCGTGATAGGTACCATAATAACGGTATTCACACGCACTATTACCGTAGATTGCGCCACGATACTTTAGGCAGCAACGCCAACAATTGAATATGCCCCAATGTATGAATACCTCATAATTCTCCTAAGGTAAGCTTTTATCCACCCAGTTTATTTTACATCCCCCCCCTTTCACTGTTAGAACCATCGCTAATTGATTTTCACATTTGGTCAGTTTTTATTGATTGATCAAAATGTATATTTGATCGATCTAGTAAAAGAGGTGCCTCTCTTTCTCTGCTATCCAGCTGTGCTGTACATTAGCCACCATCCTAAATTACAGCTATGATTAAATAATAATAATATGGTGTTTTTGTTGAATGAAGATTACGGGCCTGATTCATTAAGGGAAGTAAAACAAACAAAAAATAGTGTAACTTTGCACCTTGGCAAAGCCATGTTCCATGGCTTTGGCTTTCCATTGGAGGGGGAGGTAAACTTCAAAATGTAATGGCAGACTTATAGTTGGACAAACCATGTTACAATGCAAGGGGTGCAAATTAGTTTATTATTTTGCATATAAGTTAAATACTAGCACACAAATACTTGATAGCTTTATTTTTACACTGAAATGTAAAGTTGATCTAGGACATGCCCTATCCCAACTATAAATCTGCCATCACATTTTAAATTTACCTCCCCCTCCAATGCAACATGGTTTTGCCCAGCTGCAAAGCGTCTCCTTTTTTATGCTTCGCTCTCCTTAATGACTAATACTCGTTGTCTTCAAAAGTCGAGCATTAGAGATTAGTGACATTTTCAAAACTCTTCCGTGAAATATTCAACTCATTCTGCACAACATTTTGCAGATTTAGAATTTGGCCTTAATTGTTCCTGTACTACCCTAACTCAGGAGAATGTGTAGACCGTCGTCATCTCTGCTCCATTCATAGACTACAAATTCTCCAATATGCAAATGTACAAATAATGCAGAAAATGCCACTCTTCCAAGATTGTGTCTCCAGAGATTCGCACCCCTGCAAAGAGGCCTGTTCTGCTGCGAAATTTGTAAAGTGTTCTATCATTTTCAATAAATAAATTTAGCTTCTGGGTGCACTGTTTCATTTAAGTCTATTGGAATAACGATAGTAGTAGAATTTGGTGGGAATCACAGCTTTTTCTCTGTATAAAAAAACCTTTATTTTATCATTAGCGTTATCTACTGCTATCACTTGAGTTGTGTGCTCACCCTATGCACACAAGCTGCTCTGCACTATGCTACGATAATCCTATAGCAGAGTCTTCGATTTTCTAAATTACACAATTATAAAGTTACTGCTGTTCCATTATAAGTTATTACACATGTACTACCCGTAACACCATCCAACCAGACATTGGGCTAGATTTACTAAACTGCGGGTTTGAAAAAGTGGAGATGTTGCCTATAGCATCCAATCATATTCTAGCTATCATTTATTTAGTGCATTCTACAAAATGACAGATAGAATCTGATTGGTTGCTATAGGCAAGATCTCTACTTTTTCAAACCCGCAGTTTAGTAAATATACCCCATAGAGTGAATACACAAAATAATCTGCAGCCAGACCTGATGGAGAATTACAGTTTGAATACATTCAAATATTTTCTAGTCCCCTAATATTTCCTTTCCACCCCATAACATGGGACAAATGTAATAGATATAATAGACACTCTTCTGACTTCAAAGAGAATACTATGGTGACTAGGAGGGAATTGAATCAAGCTGCAATATGTGAAAGTTTGGCAATTGTTTTGGCAATTTTGAAAACTGCAGATGTATAATAGGATGACCTGATAGAAATTGCATTTGCCAATGTGGCAAATTCCCATTTTCAAAAGCACCACATTACAAATCCCGACTTTTAGCCATAATTGTAATACAAAGCAGTTGTGGAAGTGGGCCGGTATATGGTGATAAGCCATACTGCCACTTATCCTACCACTTGCATTGAAAAACTATGAAATTCCATTCACTTATATATTTCATACCACCACTTCTAAATTTCCACTTCTACCACTGATACAAAGGGTAGGATGTATCAAACAGAGGTTTTGCAAATCACCAATAAAAAGAGAAAATTAGGGGTTCTTCTAATAGGAGAAATTGCTAAAACTGCATGCTGTTTGAGTTATTAATAAAATGAGAGGAGTCACCATTAACCTATTATTGAGCTAGCACTATTTATTGATTAATGGGGCAATATTATTTTATAATGAACTTATGAAGCAAAATAATTTTATAAAGGGGCAAAAATATTTAATAATGAAATTAGGAGGGCAATATTATTTGACTGCTAACATGGGCAATAAATCTTTATGCCGGTGCAACACTTATTTCATGTGTGCAGTACACACGGGGCTCCCTTCATGAAGTGTGACCCTATCATAATTAATTATTGCCAACATTATCAGTCAAATAATATCGCCCCCTTAATTTCAATATATAATAAATTTGCCCCCTTAATTTCATAAAAAAATAATTTTGCCCTCTTAATCAATAAATAATGCTTGCCTCATAATTCATAAGTCAGCAGTGTCTCCTCTTCTGTAATGAATGATGAGATAACTCAAACAGCATACAGTGCGAGTTAACTTGCCTCTCAGAAGCAGGTCTATATCCTGCCTTTCCCTTTTCTGGTGATTTTAAAGAGCGGTGGTTTAGGGGTTTACAAATCGCCACACATTGCCACTGATTTGAGTTTTGACCCTTCATGCCACTAAATAATACATCCGACAGTTCGGAGGTGGCAATGTGTTTCAAGGCTTCCAAAGATACTTTCGCTGCAGTCACTTAAATCAATTTGGGAATCTCCGGTTCACGTAACGGTGACTCAGAAAAGGATCAAGTAATGATTGTTTCAAATGTATCTTGAGGTGGAGGGTGTCTTGAGATCTGACCCTTCTTGCACTGTCTATTTTAATGTAAATACACTTTATAGGAACCCATGGCATATTAAAGCACTAACACTTAATCCACTTGACCCAGAACCTGAGATTTTTTTAATGTACTCTATTTGTACAATGCAATAAGTGCAGTCATATACTATACGATGCCAAAAAATAAGGAAAAACTGAAAGCTCTATGAAAGAGCATGCAAAAACAGAAAGGATTGTATGACACTCATATCTTGTCAATCATGTCTGTCCTTCATTCCATCTCATCTGTTCATACCAAACGGTAGAAAACAAAAAACTTGCAGAATTACCAGATTTAATAACACAGAATTTCATGGACAACTTAGGTGGCTTAGTGGTTAGCACTTGTGCCTCACAGCAATGGGGTCATGAGTTTGATTCCCGACCATGGCCTTATCTGTGTGGAGTTTGTATGTTCTCCCCGTGTTTGTGTAGGTTTCCTATGGGTGCTCTGGTTTCCTCCTACACCCCAAAAACATACTAGTAGGTTAATTGGCTGCTATTAATTGCCCTTAGTCTCTCTCGGTCTTTGTATGTGTATGTTATGATGTGAATGAGTTCTCTGTACAGCGCTGCAGAATTAGTGGCGCTATATAAATAAATAGATGATGATGTGTGGGATTTTGTTTTGCACTGACAGCTGAAACAAAGGGAAACAGATAAAACAATTTTGACCAGATAACATATATAATAGATAAGAAGCCACTTCAAATAATAGGAGCACTTTGTGATTATTTGACAGTCTGTGACCTGAAAATATTTGCACCTGGTTGAGCACAGACGGACAAACCGACTATGTGAAAAAACAATAAATCTTCCGGATAATATCAGCAATAATCGTGGTTGTGAATCAGCTGATTATATTTATTATATTGTTTACTGGACAAGGTTGTTGAAGCAGGAAAATTCGGCTCCTTGGTAAACAAATAGATGACTATAAAGGGAAATGGAGCAGTAAAGCAAATGAGCCTGGATGAGCCAAATGGTCTTCACACACTCCCCTATAACTGTGTTATGCTTTTAACAGGAAACCACTACGGGAACATATTGCACTGTTCAGGTCTGGATAAAGTGCGGCCAGGTCCTCTCATAATTCTGAACAATTGAATCAGCTTCTGTTCTCATAAACAGAATGCCCGTGTTTCCATGACATACAGAACATGTGACTGCTGTGAACACAAGATACATCTATCTATCCATCTATCTATCTATCTATCTATCTATCTATCTATCTATCTATCTATCTGTCTGTCTGTCTATCTATCTATCTAATATCTATCTATCTCATATCTATCTATCTATCTATCTATCTATCTATCTATCTATCTATCTATCTATCTATCTAACTATCTATCTCATGTCTATCTATCTATCTATCTATCTATCTATCTATCTATCTAACTATCTATCTCATGTCTATCTATCTATCTATCTATCTATCTGTCTGTCTATCTATCTAATATCTATCTATCTATCTATCTATCTATCTATCTATCTAATATCTATCTATCTCATATCTATCTATCTATCTATCTATCTATCTGTCTGTCTGTCTGTCTGTCTGTCTGTCTATCTATCTAATATTTATCTATCTATCTATCTAATATCTATCTATCTCATATCTATCTATCTATCTAACTATCTATCTATCTATCTATCTGTCTGTTTATCTATCGATCTAATATCTATCTATCTATCTATCTATCTATCTATCTATCTATCTATCTATATATCTATCTCATATCTATCTATCTGTCTGTCTATCTATCTATCTAATATCTATCTATCTATCTCATGTCTATCTATCTATTTATCTATCTCATATCTATCTATTTATCTATCTATCTCATATTTATCTATCTTTCTATCTATCTATCTATCCCCTATCTATCTATCTATCTATCTATCTATCTAGTAGCTATCTCATTTCTGTCTCATCTCTCTCTCTCTTTCTCTTTCTCTCTCTCTCTCTCTCTCTATATATATATATATATATATATATATATACTTCATACACGACAGATCTAATGTGCGACTCCCTTCACTTACAATGGCCACAGTGAGATTGCCGGTTTTAAGGCGGTAATGGGCGGACCGCCTGGATTACATTAAACAGGTGGCGGGTTGTGGCATTGTAATTTATATCTGCCATGTATGAAGGAGTGTTGTCTGTCTGTTATATGGGAAGTCTCTATTTCCTCCTTGTCGCTCTTATACTAATCAGAATATGTACGTTGGTCTAAGTCACTGTTTCCCAACTCCATTCCTCAGGGACCCCTAACAGTGCAGGTTTTCCAGGTAGCACCTCTGGATCTTTCAAAATGTGTCAGTTAGTAATGATTACACCTGTGCTCCAGCAAAGAGATATGGAAAACCTGCACTGTTAGGGGTCCATGAGGACTGGAGTAGGGAATGACTTGTCTAAGTGTTGTCGGAATTATTGTTCCCGGAATAATGACTACCACCGATATCACTGGACAGATGGGGGCGATGTTGTATCCAGCACTTTGGTGGAATGGTACACTTTTAAAAAAATCACCTTAGTATGGGTGGCTTTTGAAAATATAACATTATATAGCTGTGAAGGGCTAGCTGAAATTAATGAAAATTCTAAAATTTTATTGAGATTTTGTGAATGATACAAATGCTTAGGTCGTTTTGTTATATCATTAATGTGTCACCCTGGGTTTCTATTAGAATATTATAATAATTTCAATCACAAAACTGTTAAAGATTGCTCATCACAGTAGATCTCACCGTAACAAAGCCACTGCGGTCCGCTGTGCTTAGATTATCTGATGCCTCTTCTTACAGACATTCAGCGTGATGCATGTGGGCGAAACTATTACACATTAGATTACTGTTGCAGGTTATGAGATGCTTATGTGAACTCCTCCAGCCATCGCCATGACAACAAACAACTGGGATTTGTACTCGAACATGTCAAAGTTTCCAACATTTCAAAATTATCACCAGGAACACTTTGCTGCTAAGCCGTTCATTAGAGCTTATTGTCCTCAGTACTGTATAGATAGACTTTGGTGTACTACAAGTCCCATCATGAGATGTTAATTCAATTTGGTTATAACGGTAACTTTTTTCATTGTAAATATTCTACATCAATAAGTCCATGTCTTTTAGTATAGCCAGTATGTAATATAGACAAAAAATAAAAATAATTATTGCGCTAAATACCAGTGTGATGTGTATAAATACTCAATGGAAATATTGAATAAAGCGGGGAATAAAACTATAGGAATGATATATGTAGTTAGATTAGGAAGTTCATAGCGTTATCAATTGCAGTCATTTAACATTGCTATTTTGTATGTATAGTGAATCCCCTGCCAATCTTAAATATTAGTTATGGTGCATTGCATCTATATAGCCGATTTACTAGGTTGTAGTCAATTATTATTAAATTTACGGTTTTATTTACTTTTGCACTTTATGTGTTATCATTCCTATAGTTTTATTCCCCGCTTTATTCAATAGTTCCATTGAGTATTTATACACATAACACTGGTATTTAAGCACAATAATTGTTTTTATTTTTTTATCTATGTTTAACCAAGATTACCTTGATTAATTATTTGCAGCTCTATCAGTTTAGGGCTGTCATTTTGGATCTCGAGCCCAGTGTTTCTTCTTTTGTATTAAATGAAATATGCAGAATGGAATGGATTGTACTGTGTGGATGGCCAATAGTGAAAAACAGAACCATTTCTAGCAGAGAAAAGAAAAGTTGCAGCAAACTGTTGTGCAAATCAAATGTTGCGGTGAAACAGGCCATATTGCAGAGGTGAAATGTTGCTTTACCATTTAACACTGTAGAATACCGTACATGCTCAGTAGTTCTGCTTTGCTATCCAGCCGAATGACATTGCACACTGTATTTTAAAATTTGCATTTTGAAGAATTTATAGAGCCTGATTCAGAGTGGAACGCAATCTTAAGCATAATTTGCGACTAAAAAAGTTGCATGCAAGTGCATGCGCACATACGCCATGATCAGAGTTGGAGACGCGCCAGGTCTGAATGAGTGCGCTTGACAACGGACACACCCCTCAGACACTTACATCCAACTTGCGAACATGTACAAAAACCTTTTAATTTATTATTTATGTTATGAATACAACTGCTAGGAGGCATCATTTAAACTTGAATAAGCTGATACACCAGAATCAACTTTCCAACATGCGTACAAAAAATAAAAAGTTCTTTGCTACAATACGCTTGGCAAATCCTAATCTATGGTCCACTAGTAAAGTCTCAATAAGTTGAAAAACATTTGCAAAACTCTAATTACAAACAGTCCACTAGTTTGTGCGTACGTCATCATCATCATCATCATCATCATCATCATCCGCTACTTACACCTGCCCCTGACCACCTGCAAATAAAAATGCTTTTTCAGTTGTATCTGTAACTACTTACCGGTCTGAGCCCTTGAACACACCCTTACTTACATTGGCTTAGTTACAAATCCCCTACAGTAATGTTAAGGCAATTCTTGTCCTTGAAACCAACTACCTTCAGATATAGTATGTGTTCTTTACTGATCGATCAGGAGTCCAGAAATCATGACATACACGATTGAGGTCAAGATAAACTGAGCTGTTGCTTCTTTAATCATGAGAACCTTTTATAGGCAGACGTCACAAAACACGAAAATTCTGTTGATTATTGCAAAAATCACTTATCATGTAACATGTCCATATATTGAATTGTTTATCACTTCTGTGAGGTAACACCTGCCAGTTGTAGTTGGAACAGTTAGAACATCTTATGGGTGTAACATTTTGTGATATGTCTGATCTCGCATCTTGACTGCAGGGGTAGATGTTGTCACCTTTCAGGCTTGTTCCTGTCACAATGATCTTATCACCTTCTTGTCACAAAACTGTATTTTTCCATTTAATATATATCTGTGCATACTTATAAGAAATCATATATCTGAATACATATATTTCAACACACATTATTTTATAAGGAATCATATCACACATTATTCCCATACACTACTCATCGAGCCTCTTCAGGCATAAAGAGCTGGAAGTTCCAAAAAGTTACAGGTCTGAATAGTCGCAGTTGCATACGTTCACTTGCTGATCACCTGCAGTGCGACACAACGCAAAGATACGCTACGCAAATGGGTGCAGTCATACTTTAGATCCGGCCCAAAGTCTATAAATGGAGCTGGGATTATGGTGGTCAATTATTTCTGCTGCGTGGTGTGTTTGAGGTAGGAGTGATAATTCCTGATGAAACAAAATGATAGGGGGATTTCACTTGAAACACTTAATGCCAAATTCCACCAGAGAAATATGCACAATTCAAAGCCAATATTCCATGGAACAGTTTTGGTAACTTCACTGACCTCGAATTTCTAGGGACAAAAGTTAGGGACAACCTTGTGATGCAACAGAGGTCTAGAGATACACCAATGATGGATTAGTGCCTAAATCTTTGGCAATGAAAAGCCGTTACACAAGTGCATAAATATGTGTATTTAAAAATAAACGTTGTAAAACATTCTGTATGCATGAGTAATAATGGGTAAACGTTTGCACCCTATGAATAATGCAATGTAATGTATTAAGCGGCTTTTCCGTGCAGGACTTCAGCACTTACCATTCCGAAAAAAAATGTTTTAGACATTAGCATCAACACATTATCACTAGTATTTATAAAACCGGAATTCAAACTAAATCAGTGCTTTTCGCTGAACATGTGAAAGGGCTTTAATATATCTGGAATTAGCAAGACAAAGGTTATGTTTAATAAAACTGGGCAGATTTATTTGGTAATACAATAAATGAGGATTTAGAAAGTACAGCTCTGTTTTAATGCTAAATATTACAACTTGGTATACTGGAATAATTGGCTTTGATTAATGAGGCTAAATATGAAAATATCTTCAAATGCAATATTAATTTTAGAAATCTACAGTATAATCTGGAAAGCGATTGGACTCTTGGCTAGAGGATGTTTCATAGGCTTTGAATTCATCTAGTTTTTTGATCAAATATGTATTGTACGCAGTTTTTTCAAAGTACAGAGAGAGCTTTATGTACAGTGTCATATAGAGTGCAGGCTATTTTGTTAATTTTTATTTTTAATTCTACATTTAAATGCCAGCCATCATGATCTAGTTGATGATCATGTCTGGCATCTCTACTGCATCAAGTGTGTCATACGTATTGTTCGCTTTAAATATATCTTCACGTGCATCTGACATGCTGAGCCTGATTCATTAAGAAAAGTAACGCAACAAAAATGAGTAACTTTGCACATTGGCAAAACCATGGTGCATTGGAGGGAGAGGAAAATTTTAAATGTGGGGACAGATTTATAGTTTGTGTAGGGCATGTCCTAGATCAACTTTAAATTTCAGTGTACAAATAAAGCTATCAAGTATTTGTGTGCAACATGAAAAAGAAGCCAGTATTTGCAAAATAATAAATTAATTTGCACCCCTTGCATTGTAACATGGTTTTGTCCAGGAGAAAACTTACTCACTTTTTTGCCTTACTTTCCTTAATGAATCAGGCCCAATATCTTAAGATATGTGCAACTTAGTATAAACACGTAATTGGGTAATTTTTTCAGAGGCATTTTACATTTACGTATTAAACACACCCAACTCTACATGAGAAATGTGCAACTCTTAGCAGTTGCACCCTTCAAAGGTTTGGATCTCTTTGACCTGTCCCCATATGGCAAAGAGGGCAAGAGGTCACTCCAGCTACCTGAAGCTAAGGACTTATATCACGTTGCCTCTTACAGAGCAGGAAGATTCAGTCTGTTTAGTCCTCTTTATTAGGGCTGGATAGAAAATATATAAACAATTTAAGCCAGGCAAGGGTCACTCTGATCCAAGTGTCCGCTTTATTGTAAAGGAGACGAAACGAGCACAAGTCAATAGTCTAATAAGCTAATAAATATTATGGTCAGATGTAGGAAGTTAACCGGCGGCTACTTACGGAAGCATCTTTTCAATCTCAGATGTCTCTCTGAGTGTTGCAATAAAATAATAATATCTGCTGCCAAGAAAAGACAATTTAGATTTTATTTTGTACCGCTGCCCCTATCAGACATGATGCCTGCTAATGGGAGGAGTCATCTTGTGAATTTTCTTTCCTTTTCTATTAGTGTAGCGGTACTACTACTCTAATACGATCTAAAAAATACCCTAACAGGGGCCCAGTTTTAGGAAAAATACTAACATTTATAGACGTTATAATGATATATTTTATTACCTATGTATTCCTTTATTAGGCACAATTTAAAGGCACTAGTATCTTTTGTTTCTCCACAACCTGTCGGGTATAGTTGACATGTGTGAAGATACCGGTTTTGTCTGGCCCAACTATACCCACTTCACATGGGCTGGCCACCCAGGGGTGCCTTACTATAGGGTAGTAAACCCAGTACCTTTAATAGTTCACCAATAACTCAGGCAAAGCAGTTATTAAGTACAACAGTTATTTTATTGTTATACAATACACCAGAATAAAAATACACTTTATACAACTGGCAGGCAGGTTTAACACACACACACACACACACACACACACACACTGTCCCTTACCACTCTCTAGCTCAAAGGACTGGAGTCACCTTTTCTCCTGGTTCCCTGAGTCCTGACCAATTGGCCCAATTTTCTTCCCCTCGACCAGTGTGGTAGGCATCTGATACAAAGTCCCTCCGCTGCAGCAGGCCGACCAAGAAATCAGACTCACATGTTTCCCTCCTCAAGGATTTTGGCAGCTGTTACAGAGCTGTACTTTCTCATACCAATACACCTATGCCCCCCTGCAAATTTGTCTCCAAGTTGTCTAGCTGGCCAAAGACAATGGGAACATACTCAAGTGTACTATTAACCCCTTACAAGCTTTTTTAACCGGAACTAGCTTCCAACTGGTCAGGGCTTCCTGTAGAAAAAAGGAGGGGTGAGGGAATGAAGCTACAGCTCCCTTACCTGAGTCCTGGAACCAGGCCCCACCTGATATTTACCCATAACCCACCTGGCTCCCACCTTTGCACTTTGGGGATCTGGTAAACATTAAAGGGCTAGAAAAGTACATGTTGTTGTAGTCCACATTTTGTGAGAAGCAAAGTGCAGGCTGGTTGAAGTTAAATCAACCCCTCGTTTCTTCACAGCAAGTATGACATAAAAATAACATAATAAAAGAGAAAGCAAATAAACACTATCACACAGAATGCTGTAATTACTGCGTTCACCCCGTTAACAGAAAATCCGATAGATAAAATTAATATACATGTGAATGTACCCTGCAAACATGCCATTAACGCAAATTGTTGTAAATGCTAGCTGTAAACAATTACCTTCTCTTCATCACCAGGCAGTTATCATCCTGTGTCTTGTGACACGCATTTATTAGAGAGGTCATGCCGCATCACATGTGGTATTATCAAACACATTACACCTGGAGGGGCCATAGATCACACGCTTAGTTTCAGCCTCAACAACTTTCCAATTTGTATATTTGAGCTTAGATTATCTGGCTTGTATTTATCTCACGCTGCACGGCTGTATTAAACGGTGGACGTTTGTTCTAAATAAAATAATTTATTTGTCAGGTCCCCTGGGATGATGTGCTATTGATTTTTGTCGTTTTTGCCTTGTAACGCAGCAGGACAAGATGACAAGCTTATGAGAAACACTGCAGCATTTGTGAACTGATTAAAATCCATTCATAACGACCAGATTGCAAAATCAATTGTACAGAGACGCTCTCTACTGTAATATGTCAAAAGCTATTTAACAATGCATTGAAATAGTGATTTGCATGACGTGACTGTACCAATCCTCAACACCACTCTACTTTACTATCAATTTACGATAAGCATATATTAAATATACATAGCATTTGCACTGCTTAAAGTGCAATGAATACTCAGGAGCAGTCTCCAGCAATTCAACTGTGCTGTTTGCTCTTAACTGTTCTTACAGCTTTGACTACCTGCTGTTCTCTCTTGCTTGTTCTTGCAGCGCTGTTGTTGTTTGGCTGGCTTCTAGAAAGTTGGGATCCTGTTTTGAAAATATGCAAACAATCTATTATAATGCAATATGTTTAAATCCCTGAATGTTTAGCTTCTTTATTTCAAACACAACACTTCATCAACAGGTTAATCTTTGAATGCTATGGGAGAAATTCAATTGATCATGTTGTTTGTGAAAACAACAAGGCCCACGCACTATTATCGTTACTATGGTAATAGTACGCTTTATTACCGTTAGTACAGTAATAGTGCACGGGCCGCGTTGCTCTCATGAGCAACAAGATCAGTTGAATTCCCCCCTGTTAATAATGAAACCTGCTTATAGACTCTGCTTCAAAAATCCTTTTTATTAATTCTACTGTGCAGTTAAATTAAAGTTTACCGTAGATTTATAGTGGGCAGTATTCATATTTTTAAACATATATAAAAATTTGTAAGCATATACTACAATAGTGATATTTTAATATTATACAAACTTGTATAACAATTCCGAATACATTAAATAGAAGCTTTTAGTCCATATATTATAAAAAAAAAAAGTCAAACTAAAATGAAATAGTATAACTATGTCCAAATCCCAATTATTAACAATGATTGTTGTACTTTGTATTTAGGACATATTCAATGTATTATTGGCACACTTATATTTTACATCTGTTTCTTCCACAGGTGCTGCATACAAGGAAATAGTCCTCAAAGAAAAAATACGCACCATAAGGGTTCCATCCAGTAGACTGTAAGCTTAACCATGCAATACATGCAGTTACTTTTAATTGTATTGCTATAATTTTTGTTACCAAAATGTAATTAAAAAGTACATTACAATATACAAAAAAATGTAGATATTGTTATTTCAACCCTCTCTTTTTTTATTGAATATTAATTGACTGATGTGATCTATTAGTGGTGCAGTCACAATTAGTATACATAATAAGGTTATAGTCAAAATAATAAAGTGTTTATTGTTTACAAATGGGGCAGTGGCAGAGCATTCTTAATGCTTAAAAGGGTTCAGTTGATTGTAAGTGCGTCTGATCTATGCCCAATGTAAACCTGGCATATATACTACTGTTTCAGCAAAGGATGCATCTTAATTTACATCCTGCTCAACAATTGCACAGGTATGCTCATTTTCATTTCACTTTTTTTGTTTGTAATTTTAACTCATATGCATCCAACTCAGCAACGGGCTCTTGGTTAGCAGCCAGTGGTTTTATAATGTATTTTGGCATTCAATTGAAAACATCAAATTACCGTTTGTGCCTCTATAAAGTGTCATCACACGTTGTGGTGGCTCACTAGAATTGTTGTGTGACCATCATCAATCTAAGAGCTGTTAGTGACACTAATTATCTATGTGATTGCTCAGTTACTGGTCAACATTCTAAACATTCTGGTGGATGGACCCAAGTCTGTTCTAGTTTTACATTTGACCTGTTTTATGTATGTCATTGTCTTCCCTACTGTACGACGCTGCGGAGCACTGTGGCGCCTTACAAATCTATGATAATAATAATAATAATAATAATAATGATAATTATCATCTAACATTTAAATAACCTAAACTGGGAACATTTCTTAAGTACAAGATTGCAGGACTTGGACAAGTCAAGATAATTTGCTTTTTTCAGGCTGGTGTCTGAAGGTGTCAGCAAATATGTTTTTTTTTTTACCAAAAGTTATTTGTTATTTTGCTTCATACATATCCACTATGAGTAGTGTGGCTATATGTTAGTTTAAAGTTAGAGTGAAATTGTCCTAATGCCACTGGCTAATTATCATTATACTGAGGATAATTCTGCTGCTCTGCATATGCTCAGTTGTAGAATTGTGCCCAGGACCCTTAGACCCAAAGCAGCTGCCACTCCTGCATGAACCTCACCACGGTGCTCTCAGCAGCTTTATATTTCACATTCAGGAAATTAATAGATATACAGATAGTGGATTAAAAAATCGAAGCACAAAGAAAGCCACTCAGCAGACGCCTGGTTGATTGGCCATGACATGTGGTGGAAAACACGTCCTTCCAGAATGTATTATACATGCTTGTGTGGGTTCGGATCTAGTAAGAAGGCCATGGAATATGGCTATATCAGGGTCATGTTCATGGAGTAAAGATAACCACTCTTCCATTTGTGGAGAGCATGGTGCAGGATGAGTCATCTGACCATATCACCTTGCTCCACAGCTCAGTATTCTTGTCTGTGCTCTTTCCACCACTGAACTAGCAAACTTACAATGCCCAGTGTGATGAGCGGTTTATACACTATGACCCCACTACTATATCCTGCTCTGATGAGTTCTTGTCGGACCACTTTTATGGCTGCTTATATCACAAGCTGAAATTTGCAGCCAATGGATCTGCAGTTGCTCGCCTGTTGTGGCTTACACTTCAAATTAAGAAAAAACTAAAAAGGCTGTGAAAAGTAGCTAAAATGAGATAAATATTCAATACTGGAGGGACTCCTATGCAATATGAAGTTGATGGATAGGTTCTTTAAAATAAAAACAAATATTTATTTGATACATAAAAATAAAATACACAGTACGACTTCAAACAAAAAAACAAGTAACTGCTTGATCAGGTTTATTTGACCCTTAATATTGTTCCGGCTCCATAAACCATGGTGACCATTAATTGCGGAGTAGCAAAATGTAATTATATGGTGATCAACCACTCATCATGTTTTGGATAATAGTTCCAAGCGATTATATTTATATAGGAGTGAATATTTCACAAAAGTTCCAATGCAACAGAGGCTCAACTTGCTGGTAGTAGTAATACTCTAAGCGTCTTACATATCATTGCTTTATGCCTCTTAAACGTTGCTAAATAGTTAATCCTGTTCCAGAATTGGTTGCAGTTAAAATACAAATTAATTCCCCTTACCGGAACCGGTCATAAAATCACCAATCTCCGGAGGGGATTTGAAAATCACAAGCTTCCAATGTGCAGTCACAGACTCCTCTGTGCGTCCATTCAGTGGCACAGTAATACCAATAGTGTGTTGAAATAATTGCGGTCTGGCTGATAACCAATTTTGCTATAACAAAGTTTCTCCCAATTGGTAACAATAGGAGCAGGGGATACGTCAACAGAGGTCATATCGGCATTTCAATACAACCTGACGCGTTTCGTGCTGGGCTCAGCACTTTCTCAAAGCTCACACTTCAAATTAGTTATCACGATCCTTGATATGTGCTGACCACTATTGTCCGTTGCTAATTATGTTTTTTATCAACATCCCATGCCGACACCTTTGCTCATTAAACAGTAGCAAGTTGAGTTGTTTTGGTCACTGTGCCACCTACCAAACACGTCCCAACAACCAACCCTTTTTCAGTGCCACTGAGGTCTCTTTTTGCAGCATTGCCAGCCACAATTATAGAAAATCAGCACAGTCTAGCAGTTTTATACATGACCGTGCCCACGGTTATGTAATGGTTGAGCCACATCTGTGTGGATACACTGTGTGGAAGTCCTTCCCAGATTACATTTTTGGACCACTACCTGTACATGCTCATCATTGATATGTACATTGGGGCACATTATATATGTAGGGAAAAGATGCACAATAGAGAATATTGTCTTGACATTGTTATTAATAAATGTGAAAGTCGCATGTTCCATTTAAAATGTAATTAAATACAAATACAAATTACTTTAAGTATAAACATCTGTTGCTTCCCCCTTTAAAAATCAGATGGGAATCTTGTTTCCTGCAGTAGTCTAAATGGAAATATCAATGAAGTAATGACAACAGATAATATAATATAGCTGCAATGCTAATGCCTTAAGAATTATTAATTAATGAGTTAAGTATTCTCAGCTGGAGGGGTCAATGCACAATCAGCCAATCAGAAGCAGTTAAATAGCACTCACAAGAAATACACCTCCTAGAGACGCATCTGTGGATGAATCCATGTATCTTGCTTACATGAACATTCCGTTCACGTAATGATGAACATTCCGTTGATCAGCTTACACAAGACTGCTCCTGCCTGGCTGCCCCCATTCTGCCTCTCCAGGCTTTAGGAGAGGCGGTCAATGATATGGAAAAGTCTACACATAAACGTATACATATGCATTTTTTATTGTCCACATACAGTACATAAATACGTATCTTAAGCAAAAAAAAAAAGAAATGCTTCTAACTCAGAATGTGCCCCATTATGTCTAAATACACAGAAATCAGGCAAATCTTAATTTACAAAAACAAAAACCTTGAAAATCTGTGGAGCCTGACACATAACTGCTCTTTTACCTTTTACCCCACCTATAATTGCACCTCTAGAAACAGGAGAAACTGTCTAAATGAGAACACGTCTTTGTATCTTATCAACATAGTAACACCAATCTTCATTTTCATTTAAGTGTCAAAGATGTCTAAAGGACTCATTTTGAAATAAACAGTCTATTAAGGTGTTATTATTGCAATCAATGCTGGCAGTCACATCCCAGCCAGAGCTTGTAATGCAAGTCTTGTACATGCATTTAGTTGTATAATAGAAAAAATGCTTGGACATTGGATTAAGAGACTGAGCAAGAGAGCAGGAGCTGACTCTTAAAGTGATGAGTCACACTAATATAGATTTGTATTGTGACTGTAGAAAGAGGCGCATGTTTGACACAGTAGGAATTCAGCTCGTAAATTAAAATTATTCTCTCTTTCTAGAATCAGAAAGGTTGTAGACTTGCAGCCTGATGGTAAAAGTGCTTTTGTCACCTATAAACAGATATTTCTGTGTGCGTGGAAATCTTTTATTACCCCTGTACATTTTTCATTGTGTTAGTTTCCTATATTATGTGCTAATGTTTGATAATTTAATTTATTTGCTCCTGTCAGGGATAATTCTGCAGTACAACTAGAAATAGCAGATGGTTCTTTTCCCCGAGCTTTTTGTTTGCAATGTCTCATGTTTTATACATAATCCAAGGAAAGAATAATTCAATTAAAGGCAGAGACATTGCATTAGCTTCCTTTTATTCACCCTGCAATGTTCGTTGAGGCACAGAATTGCACAACATTTTTATCAATTAATTTAAAGTTGTAGCAGAACACAGTTATCAGGATTGGGGATGGTTGAATCCTTTGGTCTGAAGATATGAGCAACTTCATTCAACTTTCACAGAAGATACAGCTTGCTCTGTGGTTAGTTTCCTATATAATCAACACATTATCACTTTCTCAGCAATGCAGATGAATTTAACAAGCAGAGGACTTATCCACTCGTCAACTTGTAATATTTGTAAATTAGGACATCTATGCCACATGCATGTATTTACCCACAACCCAGTGCAACTAATCTGGCTTTGGCTTTTTTTTAAGTTATGGCTACAATGGGATCCAACAACAGAAGACATTTTGGCCCTGATCCATCTGCGGATGTAAGTCCTGTATTTTGCATGAAATTGTTCTGCGCATGCTCAGAAATTGACTTTACACCAGTGGACGCAAGTGCATACAATGCAAGTTTGAACACAAACGACACTTCTGACTGCCTACAATTTGAAGGGCATAATGAGGTGAGGGAAGGGGTGTATGCACATAGCCAATGTACAATAAGTCAAGGTTGAGCGCAGGCACATTCGTCTGATTCCCGCTCTGGGAATCTCAGAGGTACGTTTCTTTTAGCCGTCTTACTTGCACCAGCAATAGAGCAGGTGTAGGTGCTGATTGATAGTGATGATGGATGTGTATGTATGCCAGAACATGTATTTGGAATTAAGAGAAAATTAAAACATGTACAATAAGGATTAAGAACATCCTGATATACTGTATGTATTTCATGTAAAAAAGTGGTAACATTTTAATTTTTTAGATGTATTGTTATTGATGATTATAGTATTAAGAGGTGTTAATGTTTTTTCCCATGCGTACTAATGTAACTATATTGCACATATGAATTGTGCATATCTGGTAGTGTGTTCTATCTGTCTGCCTATGCCAAGTACCATAAAGACAGAGTGAACTTATACCCATATTCAAATGAAAACGTCTCTTGAGATGCTCTGGTACTTGAATAAAGTTGTACATGCGTGCACTTTCCATCCAATTTTAAAAAGCGCAAATTGGGTTCACTTTGCATTCCTTAATGAATCAGGCCCTTTATCAACTAATAGACATTGAGACATTGACTGCTGTGATCCAATCTTGATGCCCTGTGTAATACTTCTCTACGAGTGTCTAACCAAGATCATCATCATCATCATCATCATTTATTTATATAGCGCCACTGATTCCGCAGCGCTGTACAGAGAACTCATTCACATCAGTCCCTGCCCCATTGGAGCTTACAGTCTAAATTCCCTAATTTAGACACACACACACAGATAGACAGACAGACAGAGACTAGGGTCAATTTTGATAGCAGCCAATTAACCTACCAGTATGTTTTTGGAGTGTGGGAGGAAACCGGAGCACCCGGAGGAAACCCACACAAACACAGGGAGAACATACAAACTCCACACAGATAAGGCCATGGTCGGGAATCGAACTCATGACCCCAGTGCTGCGAGGCAGAAGTGCTAACCACTAGGCCACTGTGCTTCATTTACGCCTTTCATGTTAAGCCACTGTCGTAATAATAATAATGTTAAAGAGTTGGATCCATTGCAATGACCAAATCATCACAAAAAGAAGAAAAAAATAATTTGTGCTGCTGCTCCAAAATGATATGTATTTGTAAAAGCTCTTCAGTGCTTTGTATTCTTATTATTTCAGTTGATGTCTTTTTAAGCTCCTTGCTTTTTAACTTCTTGTTGTTATATTTAAACCCTTTCTACTAGTTGAGAGTTATTTGTGTGTCTCATAAAACTTTTGAGGACTATGATCACCAATCTGCCACTATTTCTTTATAAAGCAGTGCTCCCATCACCACACAACTAAGTGGCTCGGGGATCAAAACATCGAAATTTGGGGTCCATGGCCAAGAAACTCCCCAGACCTTAATGCCATTGAGAGCTTGTGGTCAATCATCAAGAGGCGGGTGGGCAAACAAAAACCCAAAAATTCTGACAAACTCCAAGCATTGACTAGGCAAGAATGGGCGGCCATCAGTCAGTATGTGGCCTAGAAGTTGACAGCATGCCAGGGCGAATTGCAGAGGTCTTCAAAAAGAAGGGTCAACACTGCAAATATTGACTCTTTGCATAAAGTTAATGTAGTTGTCAATAAAAGCCTTTGACACAGAAAAAAGAAAAAAAAATCGTTTAAAAAGAAAAAAAATGTAAAAAAAAAAATCGGCAGCGCAAGGGCCTGGGCCGGGCCCCCTGACATGTCCGGGCCCAGGTAATTAGTACCCGCTCCTGCCCCCTTTCGGCGGCCCTGGCCATGACAATGTCTGCATTGGGCATAAGGCTGTAATGCTGTACACTGGGACTGTATTAATGCCCATAGTATTTACTGTTTACAAATTTATTGCCATACATATCATGAGATAATGAGCAAAGTGACACCATATAAATACAATTATTGTGTGGCTTTCATGTATAGAATGAAATGCACAAAACAAAACAGGTTTGAATCTGTATCTTACTCCCAAAAGTGAATCAGATATCACCCTGAAAATGGACTCTGGAATATAAATGACATTATCCAATTTCTGAAGTGTGCATGTGTGCACAGATAGATAGATAGATGAATAATAATCTAAAATGAGCCCTGAACCTTTCAGAGACACTCTGTACATTATTATATTGCTGAAGGACAACAAACATAGCGCAATGACTGAAGCATTGTGGGTACTAAAGGTTACATTATCATGTCAGAAGAGGTCTGAGTGTGCTACCGCTGTTGTTATTATTATTATTATGAGATTGTCAATGCCACATAGTAGAGCACAGAAGGGATCATTTATATTTCCTCTTCAAAATAACAAGCAGCTGCTATTTACATTGTGAGATTGCAGCTGATTGCAGCTGATAAATATGATACATTTGGAAAACTATGGAGAAAATAATGCAATACAATGTATAGAGTCTCCCAATGACAGACTATTTTTGCCTACATTGATGCTTTGATGTATTCTGGAACCTCGTATCTGAAAATAATAATTTACATTATTTTCTGCAATTGCATTTAACCCCTCATCTGGTAGCACAGAGGAGATTGAAAGGTTAAAGATTTTTTTTTGTACAGGGTATATGGTGTTGACATATGTAATGTAGTACAATTACCATCCCCTCTTCTCTAATTGCAATTCTAGTTTGGGTTGCATTTCAGCAATTTGCATAATTGAATATCTTAATGGACTCCTCTGCTTTGCGCTTGATTCAATCATTTCATTTGATGAGATAAATGTACAATTTAAAATTGTTTAGATGTCACTTTCCAAACAAGTACAGACAGATGCACCCAAGACTCAATTAGTTCTGCCGGACATACGGGATATGCCTTATTGGTAACAAAGTGAACATCGGATGAATAAGCTTAAAGGCGTGTTATGTTGATGCATTGGTATAGAATACATTTTTGATGGGAGAGACAGATCTTTACAAAGGAAAGGTGCTTGTTCTATTGTATGTACTGTACCTTTAATTGGTGATTGTGGTGAAACGATTAATATCACCTCAACCAGTCTGTACCTCGTTTCTCACAAACTGTGGACTACAAAAACATATACTTTTCCTAGCCCTCTGGTTCTCCATATTTGTCGGTCATATTTATACTTGTATATATTCTGTTTGTGGCCAGAATGGTTTTCTTATCTTGCAAACTAGTCCATTGTCTCAGCCTAGGCAAAAGGATTATTGTCCACCAGTCCTGTATGAATGTACATCAAACCAGTGGGATCGCTTGTCTTTTTTTTAGCTTTGTGTCTGTGTGTGTTAGCATAGGGAAACGGGTCAACAGATAGATGTCTACATTATATATTTAAATGTAATGTCTCTGGAGGGTAACCGTACTTGTTTAAACAACTCCTTCTGTATTGCCACAGAACAATACCTGTCCCTAATTGTATCAAGAGCAAATCAACTGCTATCTGTGAAAAGGTAAACACAGAAAAGGACCAATCAGACAGGTCCTGGAACTCCAAGGAAGGTCATTTCTGCCTTTAAATACCAAACTCCAGAAAACAGCAAATTGGCATTCACTACCCAGTGATAGCTTAAGTCAGGCTGGTGTTGAGGCCCTGGTCTCGGCCCTGACATGAAAAGGGACAATCGGTCCCTGGAGTACTGCCTTTGCCCTGATCTATCTCTCCAGGTCTTGGGGAGTTGTGCATCTGCCAAAAGCGGAGTGACAGTGACTCAGGACCACTGCCTTGCTGGTAGCCTCAAAGGAGAGAGGGAGAGAAGTTTGAATGGAGAGACAGCTGTCCCTGAGAGGGGCTAGGATACTGGCCAAGTGTTTTCATTATAGCCTATATGTTATCTGTGCCAGACTGTAGTGTTATTTGTTGTAGGTTATTATTTATTGCTGCTTGGAGCTACCATTTTGTTTAATAAACTTATTTATTTTATTTCAGATATTTGCCTGGGTGATTTTGAACCTTGGACAGGTACTGGGTTGGCCAGCTGTGTGGCACAGAGGGTTACATTAAATCCGGTATCATTACAGTGATATTAGTCACTGCCCTCAAATAATAGTGAAAAATAAATAGCTGCAAAAACAAGCAACAACCATCAACTCCACATTCTTCTGCCCAATGTAAATTAATTATTAATTATGTAATTTCTGGAGGTCAAAATCTAATGGAAATGTAACAGTGGTAAATAATACATAGTAAATATGCTACTTATGAATAAATGGGAAAATACAGGATTTAATCATAAACAGACAGTACATATGTGTCTCACATGTCGGCAGCTTTAAAATGGTTACTTATTACGTGATCAATACGGCTAAAGGAAAATTGGATGAGCTTGCTCAGGAATTGCAGCAGGCAGGTGTGGGTGCATCTGCACACACAGTGAGGCAAAGGTTTTTGGAGGATGGCCTGGTGTCAAGAAGGACAGCAAAGAAGCCACTTCTGTAAAGGAAAAACATCAGGGACAGACTGATATTCTGCAAAAGGTACAAGGATTGGACTACTGAGGACTGGGGTAAAGTCAATTTCTCTGATGAATCCCCTTTCAGATTGTTTGGTGCAACTGAAAAACGCTTGTCCAGAGAAGAAACGCTGAGCGTTACCATCAGTCCTGTATCATGCCAACAGTAAAGCATCCTGAGATCATTCATGTGTGAGGTTGCTTCTCAGCCAAGGGAGTGGGCTCACTCACAATTATGCCATGAAGCTTCCCAGACCTTAATCCCATTGAGAACTTGTGGTCAATCCTCAAGAGGTGGGCGGACAAACAAAAACCAACAAATTCTAACAAACTCCAAACATTTATTAGGCAAGAATGGGCGGCTATCAGTCAGTATGTGGCCCAGAAGTTGACTGACAGCATGTCAGGGCGAATTGCTGAGGTCTTCAAAAAGAAGGGTCAACACTGCAAATAAGGACTATTTGCATAAACTTAATGTAATTGTCAATAAAAACCTTTGACACTTATGAAATGCTTTTAACTTTACTTCAGTATAACATAGCAACATCTGACAAAAAGGTTTAAAAGCACTGAAGCAGCAAACTTTGTGAAAACCAATATTTGTATCATTCTCAAAACCTTTGGCCATGACTGTACACGATTTACCTTCAGATCCCTGCTCATCATCAGTCATAACAATCTGCTGAAAGATCGTGACTCTGCACACTTTATAGATATCTTCTTTTGCTGCTGGTCACGAGTGCCCACACACTTTCACATTTGCCTGACATCATTCCATCGTTGATCACACGTTTTAGAACGTTTATAAAAGCAAATCAAACAATACCATGTGCTTTAGTATGATAAAGCACAATGGTGGGATGTGATATCAGATCTAACAGTCGTTTATCGTGTGATTGGCACGATAATTGGATGAACAATCTGTAGTGTGTACCCAGCTTTTGGCTTGGACAGTACTGATACATCCACTCTGTATAGAGTGCAGAGTTAGATAGTACTATGTTGTGATTTACAGTACTAAGGCTGCATTTCCTATACTGCGCTCACTGGAGGGAGCACACACTGGCATGGAAGGTCAAATTGCACAAATGGAATTGATCAGATACTTCGGGGAACAATGTAAATTGGTTACACATGTTACCATATAATTTGTGGCTGGTCAGCCTATGAAATTGCACTGATGGGTGTCATTGACTAACTTGGTTTTTACCCTGATGGGTGGAATTTGAGTGGGCCTGAACTTATCGGATTTTGATCATTTTGGATGGCGTCTCACACTAAGGGGATTCTGTTTAAAATGACCAATCTGGCCGACTCAAATTTCACGGATGGCTAGCAGCTGTCGTAGATCTTCTGATATGCATTTTTATTGCAATAAATTGTACAGCATTGTGTCTTGAAAAATATCGCCAACGCTGTTATATGACACATTATTTAGTGGACATGTAATTATATCCATTATACATGGGGCAACACAAAACAATGTATTTTGCCATATATGTGCAATATTAATTCCAAACTTAGACTTTAGAGCTTATTTAAGTTTGAATAAACAGTCCCTGTATATATGGCCATCTTTCATTTCCAGTAAAACAGGAAAACAAAATTTATTCCAGACTTCTTGAGGAAAGCATTTAACATCTGAGGATTGTTCCTTACTGACTTGAAAGGCAAAGTGATGGTCTTGTCAGAGCTTGAAAGTGAGCAGAGTGTCCAAGGAATTAGGTTGGCAGTTTGAAATCTAATCCCTCTGAGTTTCCTGTGTGTGTACATGACCTTTTTTCAGTATATTCAGCATAACATTGTTCTCTTCTTCAGAAAAGCAATTGGAATACGGGCAAGATGATTCCGTAAATCTCCGTGCCATTCTATTTATGACAAACTATAATTAAAAGCAGTGATTTTGCAGAGGAACAGGCAATTTCGCACAGGTTCAAAGTTCCAGTGATACAAACGTCAAGTTTCGCATTTGTTTCATCATCCCACGGAAAGACATTCCACACTTTATCAGTAAATTATTTGTTATGAGGAGTTTATTGTCTGGAACCACGACTGAGACAATTCATTGGGGCAGATTTGGTTGTCCGCGATGTCCCTAAGAACATCATGGATCTGCTTTTCTTACCGCTACTACGGTAAAAAATAACGCTGAGTTTTGCTCGCACCTCTATGAGGCGCGAGTAAAAATCAGTGTTACTTCTGTCAAAAAATATTTGCGAGAGGTGTCTCGCAGCCGTTCCGGAGACACCTCGGGCGGATATTTAGTCAATTGAATCTGCCCCTTTAAGTGGTGTGGAATCTCCTTGTAATAGTGTGAGCAGCCTATTCTGACATAGTTGGTGCTAGTTGATGCTTTTGCAGGAGGATCCAAAGCTTATTGTCCCCCTGCTTTGCCCATAAGTAGACCAGGCTATGGCACTGGTGCTGGTTACTTTTTAGGCAGGTAGGGGAGGATTAATCATCATCACCTGCCCATATTTACACCAGGGCTTTGGGATATGAGGCTTACTCTAATTAAGCCGCATTTCCAAGTGGCATGTTGCTCTTACATGTGTCCACCCCTACAGCATTCAGCTTATATTTGCCCTCTCCCAGGTGTAAGAAGTGGCAAGTGCCAGTTACATCCAGCTCTAGACACGGATGCATTATGGTGCACATGTGCAGTGCGGAAGAATGACGTGCCGCAAATTGATTGGTATTCAACTCTAAATCAGGCCCATAATCCCTACTCACTTATTTAAGATATAAATGAGTCTCAAAAGAAAGTAGTTTAGGAGGAAAATACAAAAATGTAAATCAATGAGTGAATGGGATATTCCAAAAGTGATAGTATTCTGAACATTAAAATTTAATTTTTACTTTTGCCAGCATGTGTCTTTCCATACTTGCCGACTTTTCGGAGATCTCGCTGCTGAGTCCTGGGGGCGTGGTCACGGGAATCCTATCAGTAGTCTCCGCCCCCTCTGCTAAACAGTTTCATTTTTGGCCTATTATAGCAGAGAGACGGGGCCAGGATCACTCGAATTTCTGTGAATTGCGCCACTAAGACCCGCCCCCAACTCACTTCACTAAAGAAGTGGGCAGGATGCGTGAGACTGCCCTGCTCTCTCTGGGTGTCTGGAAGAACTCCCAGAAATTTGTGAGCCTCCCAGACATTCCTCGAGAATAGGTAACTATGATCTAACCACACAAATACACAAATGGTTGCAGAGAGTGGTAGTACTGGGGCACTTCACTTTATTGCTTTAAGTCCAAGTAAGTTTTGAGCATAAATCGCCTTTGAGGAGAAACAACACACACACACATCTTACACACAGTCTGTCTCACCCTCTCTCTCCGTACTGATGGGACAGGTTATTTAAACTGCTTTCTGATCTTGAACCAGGGTTTAAAAAATGTAATTGCAAAGTGTACTTAATTATACAGAACATCAGACGATTGATTTCTGTCAGCAGTTTCTACAACCTCAGTGTGTTTTTTGAGCATCTACCCAAAACGTGATAACTCTGTGGTGAATCAAATATGATATAATCAATAACACCATTTTGTAAGGTGACATCTTTATAATTATAGGACATGGAAATTATAGATCACTTATTTTCTATTTTTCAGAGGAAATTATAGTTTTCTACCAAACTTTTATATATATTCAGTACCCTCAATCATCGCTATGATAAATATAATATTTTAATTAACAGGTTGGCTAATCAGAATATTTCTTGGTCAAAATAAAAGAAAAAAATATCTTCTTCATATTGCTAAAAACTATAGAAAAATTAATCTCATGCAGTTTGGTTTCTGGGATGATTAGTATTATTTGTCTAATAAATGAGTTTTCAATTAATCGATTTACACATTTTTTCATTGCTGATTAAAAGGAAAAAATATTTAAGGGAATAAAATATTGTCTATTTTCTATAATTTCTTTTAAAAAAAAATGACATTAAAAAAGTCATATTTTTTTCTGATTTTTTTTGTTGAACAGTCGAAAAATTATGAAAATGAATGACTTGAATTGAATGAAATTAAATTACATTTTTAGACACTCTTTTAAATGATATAATTATCTCTACTTTATGGAAGGGTAAAACCAGCAATAACAGTTTAATAGAATTATTTAGAAATATGATTGTGCTTTAAGAAAATTTTTGTTAAAATAGGAGGCGTTTTTCCTAAATCTTTTTTCATCAAAAACTATGTTTTCTATTTGAGAATATTGTGGAGTAGTACACTTATCATGTTATGATCTTGTTTTAAGCCCTGTAAGTTTTCACTGGGAAAACATATTGGGCCAGATTCAAAAGCAAAAAACTGAGAAAACTTGCATCTTTGCAAAACCATGTTGCATTGGAAGGGGAGGAAAATATAAAATGAGGGGACATATTTATAATTGGGGTAGGGCATATCCTATATCAACCTTATCAACCTTAAATTTCAATGAACAAAATAAAGCTATCAAGTATTTGTGTGCTACATTAAAAAGCAGCCAGTATTTTCCTTGCATGCAAAAATAAAATTTAATTTACATCCCTTACATAGTAACATGGTTTGTCCAGGAGCAAATTTACTCATTCTTTTTGCTTTGTGGCCCTCAATGAATTTAAAATATATGGGGCATATTTTAGAGCAATTGCAACTGTTTTACATGATTTTACATGTTGTTTGGATGTAAGCTAGTTTGGGTCAGGCCATTTTACTTTCTCTTTTGTGTCATTGTATGTTATTTGTTTATATTATGATCCCCTCTGTACAAGTCTGCATTATATATAAGTAATTTACAAATAAAGGATAAGAATAATTGTTATTATATTCCCACAAGGGTCAAATTTTAATATAAGCCCATCTGATTTTTAATATAATTTTGTCCAGCCCTACTCAAACCAATAAACATAAATATGCATATACTGTTTAGTAAAAATGTCTCTATATTTTTTTTTACTAAACATTCATAGAAAATAAAAATAAATGTTATATATAATATCATATATTTTCTCTTTAATATGAAACCATTTTCCTGTGCCCCCCTGAACTTCGCTGTGTCAACGCTGTCCTACATGGTAGATACATTCTTGATTAGGCATTTAGAAAAAAAAAATATTGTTCATATTTAATTTTCAGATATTTGCATGCAAGTTTTTAATGGGTGCATATTTAAAATTTTAAATGGTAGAAAACCAAAAACAGATTTTAGAATTGATATTGTGATAACACCAACAGTTGCACATGTGTGAAGACGTGTAAATTATACAAACATTTAAGAGTGTAGGTAATTTTTTTTCACATGATGTCTATAATATATTTACATATAGGATGCAATTTATCATTAAAATAACGGCAAAATTTGCAGCTTTCTGACTCACCAAACACCAAAAAAAGTTAAATATTGTCAGTTGTTTCTATTCCGTATTATATCATCTGCAATATTACAGTCTAATATGATAATGCAGTTGTGATACGCACCATTAACAGAAGAAAAATATTTTGCATAAACATAAGACCCTTCAAGATATGAAACAGTGAAGCTAATTTAATAATGCTTCAGGGGTAAACAAAGTAATGTGATTAGGTATTCACTAATGTACTGTTGCACTTAATCGTATTCTTTTGGTAATGTTTTAAGAAGCTAGCAAATAACTTTAATTGGCTGGTATCATCACTCTAGATTGGTAGCAAAAACAGACATTGTCAGCAACTTTGCTTACTTTCTAACAGTTATAAAGTATATATTGTTTATATATATTTTTACTGTTTTGGCGTTTGCTTTGCAGTTTGTGTTTATTGTAGTTTATGGGCCTGAGTCGTTAAGGAGAGCAAAGCATAAAAAAAGGAGTAACTTTGCACCTGGGCAAAACCATGTTGCATTGGAGGGGGAGATAAATTCAAAATGTGGGGACAGATTTATAGTTGGGGAAGGGCATGCCCTAGATTAACTTTAAATTTCAGTGTGCAAATAAAGCTATCAGGTATTTGTGTGCTACATGAAAAAGCATCCAGTATTTAACTTATGTGCAAAATGATAATCTAATTTGCACCCCATGTATTTTAATGGTTTGTCCTGGAGAACATTTATTCCTTTTTTTTGCCTTACTTTCCTTAAGGACTAAGGCCCTATGTCTGTAATGTAACGTTAAAAATGAAAGACATGTCAGGATGAGAACAATAGATTCATTTGACATATCATATTGGTTTCACAGGAAAAGCACAGTAAAAAGTGCCACAACAGAGGATTTTCTTGTTATTTTTAAAACCTAAAAAAAGTTGTTGTTTTTATTACTACAAGCTATACTGTACTTGTTGAGTATTTCTGATCTGCTTCACCCACTTTCTTAATAGTGTAATCTAGTATGGAGCCTCTATCCAACCCAATTCCTACATCGTACATACCCAGTGCCAATGCTATACCACTGGGCGATCCTAGGGCGTCAGGGTTTGGGGGGTACTAAAAACATTGAATGCATGTAATAATGACACTCAGTCAGTATTATTTTGTGTTCCATGGTGCTCTCACACTGAAGTTGCTTTCCTGTCAAGCTGCTGACTGCTGCTCCACCATATTGATAATGGGCAGGAAGTATGGCTCTGGGTTATGATGTAATAGTCTGGCGCCACACATCCAAGAACAGAAGATACCACCCCGATCTTCAGAAGTTGCCTGAATTTTGATGCAAATATGCGAACTGTACTGAACTAGACAGGCGATATGACATTTTCTCCAGTTTGCTGATACAAATCAGTGAATCGCAATTCGCCTCACCCACTTTTAAAGAATCAAGTGTTTTTGTGGAGTTGAAATGGCTGAGTCCTTTCACAAAGCAAGGAACACCTATGATAATGTGCACTGTTTACCTCTTTTTCCAGCTTTATTAATCTTGCTTGACATAACAAAATCATTATTACATGTACCACAAAACGAAACTAGGTCCATCAGGGCAATCTGAGGAGTGTGACGACAGTGGGGATCATGTAGAGTTGTACTAATGACTCTTTTTTTTGCATTAAGCATGCATTTCTGTACTGTGCATGTGCACAAGAAAAGACGTACGCTTCCGTCCGTACACAGATTCAGTCACATCTTCCACTTACAACTCATTTTGGTAAGAGAGTGTTATGGATAGCGTCGCAAACATGAATTCCTAGAACAGGCAGTAAAGGTGTTCGCCTATAGCAGCTGCCTTTCCTGTGGAGCTAGTATTGGTCACAGGTACTTGGATTCCCCCAGGCCTTAACTCTTAGTAGTAAATAGGGATGTGCACCGGCGACTTTTGAGGTCTCGTGTTTTGTGTTTTGGATCCGGATTTTCGTTATTTTTGAGGTTCGGATTTGTCTCGCAAAACACTTGACGAAAGGTCTCGGTTCGGATTTAAGGTTTTGGATTCGGATTTTTTTTGAAAAAAACATAAAAAGTTGAAAAATCAAGTTTTTGGGCTTATTTTCACTCCTAAGCTATTATTAACCTCAATAACATTCAATAACAAGCATTTCCACTAATTTACAGTGTATTCTGAACACCTCACAATATAGTTATTAGTCCAAAACGTTGCAACAAGGTATCTTTCTGGACTGCGTAGAGGAGTGGGTCACCACAATATATATTAAAAACCCTGAACTTTTATGATTCGCACCAATAAATGTACCTGGACTGCGTAGAGGAGTGGGTCACCACAAGATATATTAAAAACCCTGAACTTTTATGATTCGCACCAATAAATGTACCTGGACTGCGTAGAGGAGTGGGTCACCACAAGATATATTAAAAACCCTGAACTTTTATGATTCGCACCAATAAATGTACCTGGACTGCGTAGAGGAGTGGGTCACCACAATATCTATTAAAAACCCTGAACTTTTATGAATCGCACCAATAAATGTACCTGGACTGCGTATAGGAGTGGGTCACCACAAGATATATTAAAAACCCTGAACTTTTATGATTCGCACCAATAAATGTACCTGGACTGCGTAGAGGAGTGGGTCACCACAATATCTATTAAAAACCCTGAACTTTTATGAATCGCACCAATAAATGTACCTGGACTGCGTATAGGAGTGGGTCACCACAAGATATATTAAAAACCGTGAACTTTTATGATTCGCACCAATAAATGTACCTGGACTGCGTAGAGGAGTGGGTCACCACAATATATATTAAAAACCCTGAACTTTTATGATTCGCACCAATAAATGTACCTGGACTGCGTAGAGGAGTGGGCACTGGGCACCACAATAAAATATATAAAAAACCTTCAACAGATCTGCATTACACTACACATACGGCTGCTCCTCCATCCTCTCCATCATATACATGTTGGAGTTTTAGCGTGTGACAACCTCTTGTTTTTGATAATGTCAGTGCATTTTGAATATTTTTCAATTTGCCCCACACCACTGAATGTACTTTATCTATGATACGCAATACGCATCTATCTATCTTGACTGCGTAGTGTGGTGGCCCCGGTACACAATTTGGTACCGAGGCCACAATATAATTAAAAAACCCTCCACGTGTCAGAATTCCACCAAACAAGTATCTGGACTGCATAGTGGGGTGGCCCCGGTACCCAATTTGATACCGGGGCCACAATACCTCCTCCAAACATGGTACAGACAATTCGTCATTGAGATCCCAGACAGACAGGGTCAAAGTGTTATTGTTTGACTTTGTAAACCCAAAAAACTGTCCCTGTTGCACATAGTCGTGCAATGAAGACTGACTTTTTCATTTAAAGGCACGATCTTTCAAGTGTAGTGTTTGTAAGTCTAAGTCATATTATACTTTTGGTAAAATTGGTTTATTTTGTTCCTCTTTATGGTAATTAGTAATAGAATTAAAGTATGAAATAGAATTAAAGTATGAAATAGAATTAAAGTATGAAATAGAATTAAAGTATGAAATAGAGTGGTATATAGAGTTGTAGTGTGGTATAGATAGAGTGGTCCACACAATATAATAATAATAAAACCCTCCACGTGTCAGAATTCCACCAAACAAGTATCTGGACTGCGTAGTGTGGTGGCCCCGGTACACAATTTGGTACCGAGGCCACAATATAATTAAAAAATTGGGCATCAACTGTCACCGTTGTTTAATATCTGATACACCTAAATATGGACTGCACAGTGGAGTGGCCCCGGTAGTAAATTTGGTGCCGGGGCCACAATACCTCCTCCAACTTCCAAGTGTAGTGTTTATAAAGACAGACAGCGTCGAAGTGTTATCAGTTGGCTTTCTTAACCCTAAAATTGTCCCTGTTGCAAATATTCGTGCAATGGACAGTTACTTTTTTATTGAAAGACTCAAGCTTTCAAGTGTAGTGTTTATAAAATATAAACAACAATACAGTAGTTTTAGAGCACGTCAAAAACTCTTGTTTTAAATTATGACACGGCATTTTACTTTTGGTTTAATTTCTTGAATTTTTTAAGATTTGGTTTTACTTTTTGAACATGGCAAACGACTGTTGATTGGTCATATAATGCCAAAAAAAAAGTTCCAAGATGGAATTGTCCTTGGGCCCTCACACCCACCCTTATGTTGTTGAAATAGGACATGCACACTTTAACAAACCAATCATTTCAGCGACAGGGCCTACCAAACAACTTTGGCTGAAATGATTGGTTTGTTTGGGCCCCCACACCAAAAAAGCTATTCATCTCTCCCTGTACAGACTAAACAGGCTCTACTGAGGCAAGATGTCGTCCTCATCCTCAACCTCTGATTCCTCTCCCCCTACAGTGTGTACTTCCTCCTCATCACACATTATCAATTCGTCCCCGCTGGACTCCAACCCCACAGGTCCCTCTGTAGTATCTGGAGGGCAGTGCTGTACTTCATTGAGGAATTGATTATTCATTTTTATAAACATCATTTTTTCAACGTTGTGAGGAAGCAACCTCCTTCGCCGCTCACTGACCAGGTTCCCCGCTGCACTAAAAACTCTTTCCGAGTACACACTGGAGGGGGGACAACTCAGGTAAAATAGAGCCAGTTTGTACAGGGGCTTCCAAACTGCCTTTTGGAGTTCTACCACGTCACTACCTCTAGTTAATTTAGATTGCAAGGCTTGTAAATATAAATACTTTGAAGATAAAAAAAAGCAGGCTGCACAGACTGTGGAGCTAGAAAGTGAAATTAAATGGACCACGTTACTTTGGTGGCTATCTATGCCCCCCCCCGCCCTACACTTGTAGTTGAATATAAATAAAGCAGCCTGCATAGACTGTAGAACTAGCAATTCAAATATACAAAGAAATGGACAAAGGCAGTTTGGTATCTGTCTGCATCAGATCCCCTCTCCACTAGGAGTAAAACAGAAAACTTTTCAGCCGTTATATAATCTAGAATATAAATAGAAATTGAGAAATGCAATTTGGTATCTGTCTGCATCATAATCATCAACATCCTCCTCAGCGCCAGCTACATCAATATCCTCCTCCCAGTGTACAACAAATGGGCGTGCTGCAAATGCTGGATGGAGTCACCTCTTCCCGTACAGTGATGGGAAGGTCAGGGTTCACAACCAACAACACCCTTGGACTCGCCTTGGGGATTTGTGATGTCATCTGTTTAGAAGGCAGAGTTCTTTGCTGTTTTGTTGTTGTTGCTGACAGCATAACTCTCTTAAATTTTTTGTAGGGGGGGGGAGGAGGGCTTAGATCCTTGGGTGAAGCTGGACCACTAGTCATGAACACGGGACAGGGCCTAAGCCGTTCCTTGCCACTACTTGTCGTAATTGGCATATTGCCAACTTTACGTTTCTCCTCAGATGATTTTAAGTTTCTTTTTTTGCTGTTTTTTGAGAACTTGGGCTTTTTGGATTTTACATGCCCTGTACTAGGAGATTGGGCATCGTGCTTGCCAGACGACGTTGATGGCATTTCATCGTCTATGTCATGACTAGTGGCAGCAGCTTCAGCATTAGGAGGAAGTGGGTCTTGATCTTTCCCTACTTTATCCTCCAAATTTTTGGTCTCCATTATATGTAGCACAAGATACTGCAGAATGTGTGAACTTGGTAATATTGCAGTACCAATGGACTTATACTGCTGGATTGGTTTTGCAAATTTGGTTATAATTATTATATATTTATTTTTTTTTTAAATTTTTTTATTTTTTTTTACTTTTTTTTAATTTTTAAAAAACTTGGGAATAGTGGGGAAAAAACTATGCCCTTAGAAGCACAGAGCACAGGACACAGCACCACTGGACTGAACAGGACACGGCACAGGACCCAGCAGCACTACGGAACTCAGCAGGACAGAGCACAGGACACAGCACCACTGGACTGATACTGCAGAATGTGTGAACTTGGTAATATTGCAGTACCAATGGACTTATACTGCTGGATTGGTTTTGCAAATTTGGTTATAATTATTATATATTTTTTTTTTTTTTTTAAATTTTTTTTTTTTTTTACTTTTTTTTTATTTTTTAAAAACTTGGGAATAATGGGGAAATAACTATGTCCTTAGAAGCACAGAGCACAGGACACAGCACCACTGGACTGAACAGGACACGGCACAGGACCCAGCAGCACTACGGAACTCAGCAGGACAGAGCACAGGACACAGCACCGCTGGACTGATACTGCAGAATGTGTGAACTTGGTAATATTGCAGTACCAATGGACTTATACTGCTGGATTGGTTTTGCACATTTGGTTATAATTATATATATTTTTTTTAATTTCTAATTTTTTATTTTTTTTTACTTTTTTTTTATTTTTTAAAAACTTGGGAATAATGGGGAAATAACTATGCCCTTAGAAGCACAGAGCACAGGACACAGCACCACTGGACTGAACAGGACACAGCACAGGACCCAGCAGCACCACTGACCTCAGAAGGACAGAGCACAGCACACAGCACCACTGGACTGATACTGCAGAACACAGCACAGCACAGCACAGCACAGCACTGCACAGCACTGCACAGCACTGCACAGCACAGCACAGCACAGCACAGCACTAAACAGCACAGAACTAAACAGCACAGAACTAAACAGCACAGAACTAAACAGCACAGAACTAAACAGCACAGAACTAAACAGCACAGAGGACCACCTAACACACCCTCCCTCTACCCTGATCAATGCCCGAGTGAAGATGGCGGCGACTAGCGGGGAATTTATAGGATCCGAGTATCGCGAGATCCGACAACGGGATTATGAGTCAGAGCCTCAGTTTCACTTTTGAATTTGGCGCCAATACCCGGATCTGTCTCGGATCCGACTCGGATCCGCAACGTTCGGGTGGGCTCGGATTTCATAAATCCGAGTGCGCTCATCCCTAGTAGTAAGAGCTTATATTTGAAGACTCTATCACCGGAGGTTGGAGGTAAAGCAGAAGAACGACACCAAAGCAGGAACGGTCCTAAAGATGATGATCTGCGGAAATGGTTAAATATACAGGCAAGGGTGGGGCTACAAGTGAACAGGCAAGTCCAGTATCCAGGCAGAGGTCAGGGCAATGAGCAAACAGGCAAGTCCAGTAATCAGGCAGAGGTCAGGGCAATGAGCAAACAGGCAAGTCCAGTAATCAGGCAGAGGTGAGGGCAATGAGCAAACAGGCAAGTCCAGTAATCAGGCAGAGATCACAACAGTAGTCAATCAGAGGTAAGCAGGTTATACACAGGAGCATCCTGGAGCAGGTCAGCAGTGTGAGTCACAGAAGCTATAACTGGCAGGGAGGCTAAGCCCTCTGTGCTTTAAATAATCCTATTGCCCAATCAGAAGCAGGGTAGAACCTACACTAATCAGCTCCCTGGAGGCTGCTAATTAATGAATGCGTGTGCACGATCGGCTGTTTGACAGCCCACTGGGCACGGAGGCAGTGAAGAGGGAGCGTCCTGGCTGCCCAAGCAAGAGTCAGATGAGATGGTGATAAGGGGGGGGGGGGCGGGTTCTCGCAATGTGACGGACCTGGATACAGATGCATATACACCTGTGAGGAGGCCTATCTCTTGGGTATGCAAATATGCACTGATGATGATGACGATCAGCAGCATTAGCTAGATGCTTCTCATTGGCTGCCTTCTGATTGGCTGATTGTGGATTAGCTTCTCTATTCATTTGTGTTGTGGCTTTATATTAAAGTGTCTGTTTACATATCTTACTTTTACATCTTGTGTCAAGGAAGCAGAAGATTCCCATTGCACTCAGATGTAGTAAGGCGACTGCTGTGTTTTTTTTTTATAATTCATAGATTTTATTACTTAAGTCCAATTGCCAATTTAATTAGTAACACAGCAAACACACACTATGTAAGTAAAATAAGAGAAATAACCACAAGAGAAAAAACCATCATGGTTTGTTTTGGGTACTGTAATAGCCACATTTTTTTACGAGAGAGTCCCCTATAGACGAACGCAATTAAATAGTGACAGTGTGGCACTCGAGCTTGCACTTACCTGAAGGGGTTAATATGGGATGTAGACCCGACCAATAATGTTATGGGGAGGGTCTTGTGTCTTTGTATAGTATGCTGCATTTCCTGGTCTGAGTCACTCGTCTGGCAAAATCCTGCCCACCCCTGCCATTTGAAGTAAGGTATAAATGTTAGTGGTTGTTAGTTACAACCTATTATTAGGGCTTATATGCAGGTAGTGGGGAGGAAGGCACTGCGATCAGCGGCTGATATATATGGCTCTATCGTGATTGGTCGCAGGTATCTGTCCTCTTGCAAGGCAACGGTAACTCTTGTCCCTTCCATGGGGAGGGGCCTCGCCTGGCTCAGTGAGGGAGGGTGAGTGAGTAGTGAGGTGAGTGCAGTTTACTCTGACGCCAGGTTTAGGGCCGGCCAAGCAGTTGGGGTTATGTGAGAAGTGGGTGGACTTAAGGCTATATTGCCATGTCCACGCTTGGTTACGGGTATCGCTGGAGCTGATCCGCAGTGCTCTTTCTCCGCCACCAAGATAATTAGGTTATAATAAAATACTTTAGTTTGCCACTTTACTCAGGTCTCCGAGTCTTTATTTTATATAAGTTGGTTATCTTATTCAAGGTATGGTGAAGGTGATGAAGGGCATACACAGTTAACTATTAAATGACTAACACTACAAGCACACACTATAACAAAATATTTTCCTAAAGCTAAACTAGAATTAACCACAAGAGCAAGAAATATTCAGAGATCTGTATTGTGACAATATTTATGTTCTTATACACAGGCGCTGGATGACGGAGCAGCACGGACCGTGTAACCTTCAGGCTGAACGTCCAACGGGCCACACAATATGCTTTTGCGTCCTTTAGCACATGCGTGCTTTGCACGCATGTGCATGTGTGTTTTCATGTGGGTAAGCTTGCACTGTTGTTCATTGTAGATCATTTATAATTATTTTAATGTTTCTTTAGCATTCTTGTAACTAGAAGTATACTGTTATTTTTTCCTCCTAGCTTTCAGATGATCTGTAACTGATTTGTTTATATTTCAGAAGGGAGAAAACTAGAATTAAAATGTAATTACATCTAATATAACCAAAATGTATCTCTGAATTTTATTAGTGTGATCCATGAAATAATAATGTTTGGAGCTGTCAGCTGAACATGCGTTTTATTAAGAGCTCGTGGGCTAATTGTTCAGTGCACTATTATTATTATTGTTTATTTATCTAGTGTATATTACACAGCTCTCTACAGAGAACGTGTCCCCAGCTCTATGAGCAGCAATGCCAACCACTGTGCCACCACGCTGCCCTGCTATGCTGCGTGTAGCAAGTAAACAACAAGGCAAAGCAGAAACTGAGAGATGGCCTTTAAAAAAATATGAGTTCTTTGTGTTTTGTATCGTTAAGTCCTTGAAAGTCAGTGAAATGTAACAAATTGTTTTTCGCACTGTATCTTGTGTACTTCTATGAGGAGCTCTGTAAGGATTTGCAAGCAGAGAGTGTGAGATCAGGGTTCTCCGTACATCTTAGACAATTGTTAACCATGATAGATGATTCAGGTGTGTCTGTTTCACAGAACTCTTGTCACTAAGAGCTTACATCCAATCAATGCTTTCAAACCTAATGAATAAGAAAGATTTACTGGATGGAGCGACTGACCTTGCTTACACAGTGGGCTGTACAGAGAGCTCTAATTCATAGCTTCTAATTGACAGCACACCTGAAGAAACCCTGAGAACAATTTTACAACCTGTCAGTTAATTTGAGTGTGTTCTGCATCTTAAAAGGTATTCATTGAATTAGAGTCACATGCCCTAAAATCCACTCAGTGTTGCTTTTAAATTTATTTATACTTTATTTAAAGTTGCAAATAGTGCTACTTTTGTGGTGGAACTATGGCCACTACAGGGCCTGGAGGTGAGGGGGGCCAGAGATGCCGTTGCCACCCTCCTTTGAGGCCCCACGGGAGAACCCCATCACTCCGGGGCCCCCACATCATCCCAAGGCTACGACTCTGCTCTTAATGGAGCAGAGTCTTCTTCTGAACGGAGTATGCGCAGTGGTTGCAAAGCAGAGCAGGGAATGGGAGATTTCAGCAACATCGCTGGGCCACTACACAAACCTTGCCATGGGGCCCAGCTATGCACTGTTCTGCCCCTGTGTTGCATGAAAACAAAATGCACATATGCTTTCAACCACGGCACACCATACCCCCTAATTAATCGCCCCAAAGTGCACCCACAAGCCTGTCACTTGCTCCAAAATTCCACCACACGGATGGAGATGGCGCACGTGATACAGATCACCAGGGCTGGATTAAGGGAAGGGAGGCCCCCGGGCTAAGAGTACTGTGAGCCCCACCCCCATGAGCCCCCCAGTGAACTTGCCTCCTTCCGTTGTTCCACTACCTGTAGCAGTTACGTGGCGCACAGTAATCTCCTTACTATGACTCAGTCTCACTCTCACGAGATCTCCTCAGTAAGGAGATAACTGCAAGCCGCGTAAGTACTACAGTGACAGCAGGCAGTTAACAGCATAACATTTGCTGTTAGCTGCCTGCCATTTTCCTTGAACAGGTGACAGTCAGAGACCCGATAAATGCCGGCGGGCCCCCCAGTTGCCCGAGGCCCCTGGGCTGTAGCCCCTTTAGCCCTATTGTTAATCCGGCTCTGCAGATCACTCTGCACTTCTCCCTGCTCTTCTGATTGGATGTGCTGCGTGACCTCCCTGCAGTGGGAAGTCATGTGACGCAGAAGCCAGCTGCTCCCGTTTAGTCTTTATAAGCAAGTAGAGAATAGGTCAGAGTGGGTCACAGAGCTGGGAGCTGCAGGTGATGTCTCACCGGGCTGCTATTGGCCTGTGGCCCACCTGTTTCCAACCATTGGGCTAAACAATCTTGTATACACACTGTTCATTGTGCTAGGAGAAGTTGCAATGTGAACTTCAGAACACAGATACTTGTATTTGCTTAAAAAATGCAAACACATCTTAATTTGAGACACTGAAAACTATGCGAATCAGTATAACAAAGAGGACTGGGCTTGCGAGCTATTTGCCTATTTGGCTCTTCAGTGTTGGGGCCCAATATGTCATACATGCCAACTTTTAAGATACCTCCCCTGGGAGATCCAGGGGAGAAGTCATGTGACATGGGGTAGGAGGAGGGCGTGATGACATTATCGCGTCACCATAGCCCCGCCCCCTCTATAAAAAGCCGAAATTCACGGCATTGAATGGAGGGAGTGGAGCTTAATGACACGATTAAGCCCCACCCCCTCCATTCACTGCTTTCCCTACTCTTCCGGGAGTTCGTGAGGACTCCCTGAAATTCGTGAGCCGGGAGAGTAGGCAGGTATGCAATATGTATTTATATATAAGATAGATAGATAGATAGATAGATAGATAGATAGATAGATAGATAGATAGATAGATATAGCTATGCATTGCTCCATCCGTTTTATTGAGATTATTTTAGCAAGATTGTATTGTCTACTGTGAGCAATAAACAATAAATGCTGCACATTTAATCTCAGTTTCAGAATCATACATCAAAAAAAAGGTGAACAAAACGGAAAATCCTTATGCTTTATACTTTACAGCTTTACAGCAATAGAGTTAATTCAATTGTCTTAATTTTCACTCCTAGTTAATTCTCCAAGGCACTAAGGAACTAAGGCAACTTAAACAGCTAATCGCATGAGAACTGTTAGAAGCATATTTCGCAAAACCTTATGCCTTTAAAACGTATGTAATGTGACACTAATGTCAATGAGTTTCTCACACATCAGACAACTTGGCGCCAATCATCCCGTCACTCGCCACAATCTCCCATTCTTTCAATTTTCTTTATGACATGTCCTCCGCCATGGTCTATTAAACGCTTTCACTCTCTCTTTACACTATCATTTGACTATCTCTCACAATGTTTATTGTGTTGCCTATCACTCCGGTGGCTTCAGGATTCACAGTGGGAGATATCAGATGGAATCAGAATGACAGCCCCATCTGATAACAATCGAATTGTTTGTTTTTAACGGGGCGGTGAATCCATCTATTTAAAATAGAAAGTGTAGAAATAGATACAGGAGACGAGAGCAGATATGACCAGATGGGCTCCAGGGATGCTTAAAGTGGACCTGTCACCTTGAATAAAAGAACAATTTTTATGAATGCAATGTTTATATAAAATGCAATTGAAGATTTAAATTAATTTAATCAGAAAATCCTACTTAGTTTTTGCAACATTGTGGCCTTCCTTCATCCAGAAGTGATTCCGGCCCTTGTGTCTAGTGGGACCTTCGGAGTATATACTACAGGCCCCCATAAGGGATTGTCTGGGGAGGATTTTATATATATGGCAGTTATATCTGGCTTTACTAGTGTAGTAAGTGCTAAAACATGAATCTATCTGTCTTTGCCTATTTTTTTATTTAATTAACAATAGCCCCTGCCTAGTTTCTTGGTATATAACCTTAAAACGCTGGTGCCATGGCAGCATGGTGGCACAGTCATTGGCATTGCTGCCTCACGGTGCTGGGGCCATGGGTTCATCTCCAACCAGGGCCTTATCTGGGTGCTCTGGTTTCTTCCCATAATCCTCAAACATGGGGCAGGGACTGATGTGAATGATTATATGTTCTCTGCACAGTATTGTGTTATTTGATCAGCTCTATTCAAATAAATAATAAATAAATAAAATAGTGGCTTGAGATTAAACCTATACAGAGCCCCTTTTGCTTAGTGCTGGGTGCAGTAACCTAAAACCTACAAACACCTTGGGCCTTATTCATTAAGGAACGCAAATGACGATACATGCCGTATTTTGTGAAAAATCGCTCTGCGTATGCCCAGGAAAGAACCATACAGCTGAGTATACAGTAATGACCAATACATCTTCGAGCACAAAAGACCCTTAGTACATACTTGCCTACATTTGGCAAGTTGTATCCGGGAGAGGGGTGTGTCTAGAGGTCAGGAGGGGGCAGGGCGAGGCCAAACGCGTCATTCTTGGCCCCGCACCCGCGACAAATATGTCATTTTGTCAGTGGGGACGGAGCCAAAATGACACGATTCACCGCAAATTGCATCATTTTAGCCCCGCAATTGCGGGATGCGGGAGACTTGCCTGCTCTCCCGGGAGTCCGTGAGACCAACCCGAATTTCGGGAGTTTCCTGAGCATTCCGGGAGAGTTGGCAAGTATGCCTTACTGCAGCCTACGATTTCAGGGGCGGAACGGGGACGGGAATGGGCGTATGTGCGTAGTCACTGTACAGTAAGTGCATGCCAAGCTAGAGTGCACGCAGCAGCTTTTGAGTCAAGCTTTGTGCGTCTCTCAGGTGTGTGTTATTCTGTCTTCTTTTCTATTCTATTCTGTCACTTGCACCAGCTACAGGTCTGGTGTAAGTGCTGAGTGTTAGTGATGACAGTCGTGAATGCAAGTTAGAACGTGTTTGCAATCAGGAGGAACTTTAAAAATGCACTTTATGTACAGTAGACATTAATAACATCCTAACAAATGCATTGAAATGTATCACCATTAATGACTATATTAATGACATATATTTATTGTATTGATTATTTTTCTGTGCGTTCTTTTGTGTCTTTATATTCAACGTATATATTGGCTGTATCCTGCAGTGTATTATTATCTGTTAGAGGAGAGTGCACCTAGACCTGTATTTATCAACAGACGTATCTTTACATCACGCACAATATGGAAAACAGGGTCGGCGCTAACCCTCCAAATATAAAATACTATAGTAACAATAAATGATCATACTATATTGTCCATGAGTCCCGGAATAAGAAATAATAGTTTCCTTAAATTTGATTGAATGGAAATGTTGAATGTTGAAGTTTGCTACATGAAAAAACAGTCAGTATTTATGTGCAAAACAGAATACTAATTCGCAGCCCTTACACTGTAACATGGTTTTGTCCAGGAGACTGGAAATAAGAAGTTTCTTAAGTTAAGATCCTTAATGAATCAGGCCCCTAGTTATCATTTATTCAGTACATGCGTCAAAATCATAGCTAGAATCTGATTGGTTGATATAGGCAACATCTCCACTTTTTCAAACCCACAGTTTAGTAAATATACCCCTTAATGGGGTTCTTAATAAACTGGTATATATATAATTGTGTTTAGAAAAAGCTTAACAAATCCATATTTCATTTTTTTATACATAGTTTTATATGAGTATGATATGTCTGATTTAAAGGTTATAGGAAAGGCAGATAGATGCAATAAAAACAAAACGTAAATTTCACCGGGGCTTTCAATGACATCAGTTTCTGGTATCAAGTGATTTGGTATCATTAGGAATTTTGTAATTCCAAGACAATCTTTGTATATGGATTTATATGCCACATACCTCCATGGAGTTCCGATTGGGAAGCTGATAAAACGCTTCAATAACTACCTATATTAAAAACTTGCTTGCATAAAGGTAGGAATATATTGGAAGCCTTGTGACTTTAAAAAAATGAAATTATGCATGACTACTATGATTAAAATATCTCGGAGACCCAAAGCACATTAACTGCAGATTTTTCATTAAATTGAACATTATTACTCTTGATTAAAAATATGACTTCACTAATAAATGCTATAATACAGCTGTATTTAAGTGTCCGCCAGCTTCCCAATTTGGTTTCCAGACATTTGGCTTTTTTTTTGGTCTGGCGTTTTAATGGTCCTTGTGTCTATAAACCTGTCTGTCATTATATAGGCAGTTTGGACTGAAGTCTCAAGAGCAGCCATCATTTAGAACATTATGGGGCTCATGTAGATTCGGACGCGTATGTGCTTCCAATGCACGTGGGGGAAAAGACACATCGGAAAAAAAATTATTATGTGCATGTGTTTTAAGTGAATGCTTGTTAAGATGCATCCAGTTAAAAAACAGTAGCATTTGTCGGGCGTATGTCAGGTGTGACAAGTGTCTCTATTTACGCCCTATGATAGCGTAGAGATAGCTTAAAGAATACACAGAGATAGCATAGAGTTGTGACTTCACAGTGTTAGTAGTGAATGTTAAAGTCACATTACCCTATTTGTGCACAATACAATAATGTAATGGAGTGTCATATAAGCAACCATTATTTGCATCCATTATTTCCACTTGTTCAATTAAAGTAGTATAAGCAAACTATTGTTTTGACAGTGTAAAAATGTGTGTTGGTATTTTATGAATAAAGTTCTTTTAAAAAAAAGTGAAAATTATGTGTTCCATATAAAATGTGTTTAAATACAAACACAAATATTAAATACAAATTAAATTAATTATAAACATCAGTTATTTTACCCTTGGGAAATCAAAAGGGAATCTTCTTTTCTGCAGTTTTCCAAATGGAAATGTCAGTTAAGTAACATGAATAGACATCCCCATGTCATATAATATAGCCGCAATGCTATTGGATTAAGTACTATCAGCTGGAGTGGTCAATACATAATTAGTCAATCAGAAGCAAATATACTGTTGCTGATAACCATTATCGTCACCACTGCATATTGTAGCTTCAGCTGGAGATACACCTCCTAAAAGTTGTATCTGCAGATGCATCCATGTCTATTCTAACTCATACTTGCCAACTTTGAATAGTTGGTTTCCAGGAGCCTGTCATGGGAGGTGGGCATGACGGGGGCAGGGCTACAAAATGCTTGTCATTTTGGACCCACCCCCGTGACATCATGACGCAAAACGCGTCATTTGACAGCGGGGAGCGGGGCCAAACTCCGCGATTCACCGGGAATCACAGCGTTTGGGAGCTAATTCTGCCCACTTCACTAGGAAGTGGGGCACTTCCTAGTGAAGTGGGCAGTTCCGGGAGATTGCCACACTCGCCCGGGAGTCCGGGAGACTCTCGCAAAATGCGCGAGTCTCCCAGACATTCCGGGAGAGTTGGCAAGTATGATCTAACTGTATTGCAGACTTGCCAACTCTCCCGCATTTTGCGGGAGACTCCCGCATTTTGCGAGAGTCTCCCGGGCTCCCGGGCGAGTGTGGCAATCCCCCGCATCTGGATAATTCTGCCCACTTCCTAGTGAAGTGGGCAGAATTAAGTCCCAAACGCCGCGATTCCCGGTGAATCGCGGCGTTTGGCCCCGCCCCCCGCTGTCAAATGACGCATTTTGCGTCATCACGTCATGGGGGCAGGTCCAAAATGACGTCACTTGGAGCCCCCCCCCCCCCCCCCCCGTCACGCCCACCTCCTCTGCAGGCTCCCGGATTTCACCAACAGAAAGTTGGTAAGTATGCTGTATTGCAAGTACTTGAACACAATACTGTGTGAACACAATACTGTCTCTAGGTATCTCGTTCTCTCAGTCTTTCGCTCTCACTATCTCAGTCTCTTTCTATATCTTTCTCTATCTCAGTCTCCTTTTCTGTATCTCTCTCTGTCTCTCTCTGTCTCTCCCTCTCTCGGTCTCTCTCTCTGTCTCTCTTGGGGTCTCTCTTTCTCTCTGTCTCTCTGCTCTCTCTCTTGGTGTTTCTCTTGGTTGTGCTCTCTCTCTCTCTGTCTCTCTCTCTCTCAGTCTCTCTGTTTATCTCTCTGTCTCTCTATCTCAGTCTTTTTCTCTCTCTCTCTGTCTCTCTCTCTGTGTCTCTCTCTCTCTTTCTTGGTCTCTCTCTCTCTCTTGGTGTCTCTCTCGGTCGCGCTCTCTCCCCCGTCCATCTCCTGTCACATGCAATGTTTTACCCCTGATATGGTGTAATGGTGAGTAGTGATGTCACTTCCTTTAAATATAAATGTATATTTTGCGAGCAATGATGTCACATGTCTCATATGATTCATGCTTGAAATGTTTCATTATGGAATGCAACTGTCAATAAAGATTTGAAAAAAAAACCCAGGATATGAGATGCACCTCAGACAAGCCATTTATTGTACCCCTACTGTAAAATCTAAAAGAAAATAGTCACTGTATTTTCACATTGCTCTTGGCCATTACAAGAGCACCCAGCTTTTTAAATGTATTTATTTTGTAGGAAATTCTGTATACAGTTCAGTACATAACAACTTGTTGATGTGGTCATGTCAATACTTGTTTCTCATTTTTGCAATAATTATTTTATGAATGGATGCTACGGGAAGCGTCTGCAAAAAATTTAAATATTTTTATGTTTATTTATACTTTTTGTTTAAGTGAAACAAAATTACCTCTCAGGGTTTGTTTTATTTATGTATTGGGAAAATAGAAAAACATATGAAAACTAGCACAACCTTTAGATATGTTTTAACAGTATAAATTTTTACAGTATTTTTCATAACATTGTCATGCATTTCGTGTCTCTAGGTATAAATCTACAATCTGTACTAGTAGCAGGCTATAACGTATGAGAAATGGGTATTGCTGAACGGAATCATTTCTGGGACCATTTATTTTTTTGGACCTATTTTAATGCATTTTTCACAAGTTTTGTAACGCGTGGAAAGAAAAATAAGCAGAGAGGTGTGAACGAGCACTCTGAGATAGCATTGTTTCAAAAACAAAATTAATATCCCTCTTTATGAGTTCACACCTTTAGCTTCTGTTACTGCTTCCAACTTCCAGCAGACAGCCAAGGTCCTTTTATGTAAGAGATCATCAACAAATCATTTGATGTGCCAGCATTAGAACAAACCTACATCCTCCCCTTCGGCTTCAAGAGCTTAAGGCAAGTGCCTCTCCTGCATCTGCCTTCTCCTGTTCCAGCGACAGACATTAAATGAGCATTATTCAGAAACATTACCTATTCTACATTCTATACATTTATTAGGATGATTTAGCCTCTAGCCCACTATTCCATTTAAAATCTACAGATCATAATTAAACTCACCATGGTCAGGTAAATGTTTTACATCTCCCTCTCACATTATTAAATGCAGGCAGAGTAGCCCTTGCTGAAATATTTGGCTCACTTGTCTCCTCAATTAATACCAACTAGAGAAATCACTCTCACAAAATGTATTTGAAATGAGTGGGCTATAACTGTGACATTTTGGGCTATGCACACATAATATATTGAGAAATTGTTCTTTGATCTTTCCACTTAGTTCATTTAAGGTCTACCACATAACACAGACGGTGACCTGAAGTCAACTTCTTCTGTATGTGTACAATGTGTTTTCTCCTTAACTAAAATTAGAATGTAACATATTTTCCAAATGTATTGATATATATCACCTAGATATATTGCAAACCTATCCAGTGTTGACTGTTTTTTTATATTTCATAATAGTCAACTATGCATTGGAAAAGTCTAGACAAAGAACACTTTGAAATTCATTTTCTCGATATCTTTAGCAAACTAAACTGCTCACTCTGTGTGCTTAAATTATGAACTTGATTTTCTTTAAAACAATGAAGCCGTTTTCTCGGAGTACATTTTTTTTCCTAGTGTCTGCAGTATCTGAATTTTCTCTGAATGATGTGATTAAAGTGGGAACAAAATGTTTGAGTACAATGAAAATGAAATATTCTGCCTTGAATATGGGTATTTGTTAAAACTATTTACTCAAACGAGCTAAGAAGACAGATCAAAGAAACCAATGCAATTTCACATTATAGCATATTGGAGAAAAGACATAGAGGATAACCTGGTGGCTAATAATTTATTAGTTACAGCCGGAGAAAGGTTACATAGTAAATTACACAGTAAGATACAATTTATTCTTGAATCATTCCACATCACTGTGTATATATATAACCCAGCGGCAGCGTTATGACTGTGCAGGCGCTGCCGGACACTGAAGAACTACAACTCCTAGCAAGCTTTCGGGAGAAGAGAAGGAAGGAGATGACATGAGCCAAGGCAGCTATTGAGTATGCAGAGCTCAGTTGATGTCAGTTGATAGTTGATGTGAGGGGAATGGAAAGTGACCAGTTTCACGAAGGACAGAGAAACCTTGTATTGTGTATAAGGATACAAATATAATTGTGAAGAGTGCTTACTATCTATACTGACCGAAGTATAGAAAGGACAGTGATAAAATAACTTTACCCAGGAGCTAACAATACAGTAATATTAAATGGGTGACATCTTAACTTGAGAAACTTCTTATTTCAGTCTCCTGGACAAAACAATGTTACAATGCAAGGGGTGCAAATTAGTATTCTGTTTTGCACATAAGTTAAATACTGACTGTTTTTTCATGTAGCACATAAATATCAACTTTAAATCTCAGTGTACAAATAAGCTATCAAGTATTTGTGTGCTACATGAAAAAACAGTCAGTATTTAACTTATGTGCAAAACAGAATACTAATTTGCACCCCTTGCATGTAACATGGTTTTGTCCAGGAGACTGAAATAAGAAGTTTCTCAAGTTAAGATCCTTAATGAATCAGGCCCGCAGTGTGGAACGGCATTCCGTGGAATTGTGAAGCAGAACGCAAAGATTGCATTGGCAGAAACCTCTGCAAAATAACATGTACAACCGCCAAATTTTGCCACAATTTTATTACTCGCTAGTGTAACATTCCCTACATCAGTATATGTTACTGAACATTTGTAGGAAACCAAAGGGAAAGTAAACCCTAGCTATGACTAGAGAAAAAACAGAGCGATGCAACTAATGTATTTGTATGAGTACTTGTACTTAGCATTAATCGGTGTCACACAGTTTCAGATTCAACCTTTTGACTATTCTAAAACGTAATGGACAAAATGTATGGTGGAATCGCCTCTATATTTAAATATATTTCAAGAACAAAATGAATTTAATAGGATTTTCTCATTGCAGAATAGCATATGCCCTGTGATTTACAGAACATTTACAAAAGATAGATACCCCCCACTGAACTATGTTATTTAATGAGATCAGCCAGGTTTGCCCGCTGCGGGCAAGTATTAAGTCTTGCAATTTAGCTGCGGCTATCCCTGCTCTTTAAAAATAATAGAGATACTTAAAACCATAATTTTAAATAAAGAATATTTCATGTACAACATTATACCAGATGTGTCTTGCTATACTGCTGCCTGAGACTGCAGCTGAAATTCTTATCATTTATATAAACTACTATGAACAGGAGAAAAAGTCCCAATATATTCAATCAAACCTGTAATGTCTCTATATATGCACAGTGAAAACATTCCGCACCAAGGCAAGACTATCAGCAGCAGAGCCATTATTAGGGCAACCATCCAAGTCTCTCCTTCTGCCATTGCCACATAAGGGAAATGCATGCATAAATCAACCAGGTGTGTGCTATGAAAGGTAAAGCTTCCAATAGATCAAGGTTTATTGGAAAATATATAAAATATTGCACTTACAAATATATTATACAGTTGTTAGATATGCCAATAATGCAAATACCAAAAATTTTGACTTTTGCTACAATATTAATATTAAATAGTGAAAAAAGTGATCACTGTTGCAAGATCAACGTGCCAAGGTCTACAACAGATGATTGAACTGTAATGTGCGTATTGTCGCTAACCAATAACGATTGTCGAACCTCGATTTGTGTTTCCAACGCACAAAGATTTATTCGCAATAAGTGGAAAAAATATGCTCAAGCGAAGTACTAGTAAATACAGCCGTTACTTAACGCAGGCGCTCTGGATCCAGTGCAGTCATTCAATCCTGAAGTCTGGGGACAAGAAGTCTCTACTCTGGATCACAAGCTGCTGCTTATATACACAATCAAGTACAGTAATACAATGAAGATGGTATGGCTTGCATCTATTGTTCCGGGTCTCAGGAATGTCCAAGGGGTCGTCAATCATTGGCTGGTTCATCCTAAGGAATCCAAAGGAGGGGGTCATCTCTGCAGGGGGTATGCTCTGCTCTTCCCGCCAGAATTCCTTAGTCTTAAGTAGTTCATAATTCCCTATCATTCATAACTTGCGTATGCACTCTGCGATTCCCTCGCAGAGCGCACCAAACAGTAGGATATGTAACAAGGTTCATTATGATACCACTCATGATGTTATTCCTTTAACCCGTTCTGTGTATTTCACTAATATGCATGTAACTCTGATATAACATATAAATACTACTATATTTCGACATAACTGACTATGTGTTGCAACTACCAATAATGTGTACTATTTTATAAGTATGCGTGTTTGTGCAAATGTATGGTAAAAGACCAATTACTGTTGCTGCCACGTGTAGTGGATGCGTACGCCCTTTCACGCCGTAGCGTGCCCTTGTACGTCGATGCGTACCGTACGCATCTTTTCAGACAAAGACAACCAAGTTTGCTAGACTTTAATTGAAATGACTTTATCCAATTTGCTGACTTCGACAGAACACATGCTAATTATTTGGAATATAGCACTGACTAACAGGTGCAGATTTAGACTTTCCTATTAGGAAGGGGAGGTTTATTGATTAATCCCGGTTCCTCCACTTCTCCAGTCACGACTGTCCTCCTCTCCAATCCTGTCTCCTGTGGGCCCTATGCCTTGTCACACAAATTAATGTATTTTAGGACACCAGTCAGTGAGGTTTGTTGTCTGCATTATTTTAAGTAAAATACTCTATAGCTATAAAATATAGAAACAACAAATAACAGATGCCCCATCATCACACTGCTGTCCCCTTCATCACACTGTTCCTCCTTCATCACACAGTTCCCCCTTCACCACACTGGGCGCCTTTCATCACACTGTTCCACCTTCATCACACTGTGCCTCTTCATCACACTGTTCCTACTTCATCACACAGTTCCCCCTTCACCACACTGGGCGCCTTTCATCAAACTGTTCCACCTTCATCACACTGTAACTCTTTATCACACTGTTCCTACTTCATCACACAGTTCCACCTTCATCACACTGTGCCTCTTCATCACACTGTGCCTCTTCATCACACTGTGCATCCTTCATCACACTGTGCCTCTTTATCACACTGTTCCTACTTCATCACACAGTTCCACCTTCATCACACTGTTCCACCTTCATCACACTGTGCCTCTTTATCACACTGTTCCTACTTCATCACACAGTTTCACCTTCATCACACTGTGCCTCTTCATTACACTGTTCCTACTTCATCACACTGTTCCTACTTAATCATACAGTTTCACCTTCATCACACTTTTTCCTTTCATCGCACTGTTCTGCCTTCATCACACAGTTCCTTTTCATATCGAGCAGCCCCCTTAATCACACTGGGCCCATTTCAACATACTGGGCTTCCTTATCACACAGTTCCCCCTTTTTTCACTGTGCCACCTTCTTAACCCTGTGCCCTCTTATCACACTGTGACCAATTATCACACTGTCCCCCCTTCAACACACTTTCTCACTTCATCACACTTTGCCCTCTTATCACACTATACCCTCTTATCTCACTGTCCCTCTTCATCACACAAACCCTCTTCATCACACTGGGCCCCCTTATCACAGTGCTCCCCTTCATCACACTGTGCCCCTTCATCACACTGGGCCACCTTCATCAAACTGGGCCGCCTTCATCACACTATGCCCTCTTATCACACTGCTCCCCCTTTTCATACTGTGCCCCTTATCCCACTATGCCCCTTATCACAATGTGCCCCTTATCACACTATGCCCCTTTTCACACTGTGCTTCTTATCACACTGATCCCTTTTCACACTGCTCCCTCGTGAGGACTTAATTCTGCTCTGGGGGTGGGCATCTATGTATGCACTGCATTATATGTGTTGCTCTCCTGCATATCTTGCAGGTCGGATTTGAACCATACTAACCTTTTTACACACTCTAAAGCAGGGGTGTCCAACCTTTTAGCTTCCCTGGGCCACATTGGAAGACGACGAGTTGGTTTGGACCGCACATAAGATACACTAACAATAACGATAGCTGATCATCCAAAACACCATAGAAAACATAGTTAACATATATATATATATGAGAAAAAAGTGATATATATATATATATATATATATATATATATATATATATCACTTTTTTTCAAATCCCCCTATACTTACCTTTTAATCGCCCTGTTCAAACAATCCTCTCTAGTTATTATACTATAATCACTTTTTGTATTGTTTCGATGCAATATCAATAAAGTGCATTTAAGCCAGGCATTGTATATCAGGGTGTCCTGACCAGGCCTGCGGTACCTGACATATACATCACTGTGACCCCAAATTGTGACCTGTTTTGATAATACACCACTATGTTAGTTAAGGGATAACAACTTATAATGGGCCAAAGAGAATAATATATAATGCCCCATTAGTAATACAAGAATGTATGTAGCATGTATGTAGCAGGGAGATAAGGTCCATGATGCTCCAGGACCAGGTGAGTTTTATTCACTTGTCAGCGTCCCTTGAAATAATAAAAAAAATCCCCCTTAACTTACTTTTTAATCGGCTTGTTCTCCTGTCCTCTTCTCTTCTTTTCTCCAATTCTGTGCTGCTGATTGTTCTTCTCGTGCGGGTGACTCCTCTGTGCTGCGCTCCGCAATGGATGTTGGGCGTGATGACATCACGCCCGACATTCACTGCGAGCACCGCATGGAGGAGGAGACAATGGAGGGAGTCGGAGTACCAGCTGACGTGACCACGTGACCTCAAGGTAAGTAGTTTCTTTTCTTTTTTTTTTGCAGGATTTTTTTTTCCATTAACAGCGCTGCCCCCTTGCCACAACCAAAACTCCTTCTGGGCCACATTTACAGGCGTGCTGGGCCGCATGCAGCCCGCGGGCCACAGGTTGAACAACCCTGCTCTAAAGTCTGTTCAACTAATCTCATAGCTATCTATCTATCTATGTATCTATCTATGTATCTATCTATCTATCTGTCTGTCTGTCTGTCTGTCTGTATGTCTGTCTGTCTGTCTGTCTGTCTGTCTATATATTTGTTTGCCTTTCTATATGTCTGACTAGCAAACATTTCTGAATTTCTTTTAAAATAGTTTCTTGATGCAAAATTCTAAATTACTTGCATTTAATCTTTTGGTAAGTTTAATAATAGTTGAACTTTTTCAGTATTTGTCAATATTTCTCTTCAGTGTGCACATGACTCATACGTTTATGATAGTTTGTATATGTTTAGTTAAGAACAGTGATCCAGTTGTTGCCTTTGGACACCACATGGAACCACCATACTTTTCACCATCATCTGAAAGACAATGGGGCAGGGACTGATGTGAGTGAGTTCTCTGTACAGCACTTTACTTATATAGCGCTACTAATTCCGCAGTGCTGTACAGAGAACTCACTCACTTTAGTCCCTGCCCCATTGGGGCTTACAGTCTAAATTCCCTAACACACACAGACTAGCGTCAATTTGTTAGCAGCCAATTAACCTACCAGTATGTTTTTGGAGTGTGGGAAACTGGAGCACCCGGAGGAAACCCATGCAAACACAGGGAGAACATACAAACTCCCCACAGATAAAGCCATGGTCGGGAATTGAACTCATGACCTCAGTGCTGTGAGGCAGAAGTACTAACCACTTAGCCACCGTGCTGCCCCAATGCAGGACAGACCTAAACAGGACTAAGGGGTCTATTTACTAATGAGAAATAAGCCTTAAAAATAAAGTCGAATTTCAAGGTTTCTCCAAACGTACCAAGGCCAAGGTTATTGGGGAGGGGGGGGGGGGGAGTTCTAGATATTGGAGGGGGGTCTTAATCTGATTTTTCATTGAAACTTTGTTAAAAAGCTAAGTATAATTGAAAGAGTAGTAACATCCCTTGTTATTACTCCCCCATTGTAGCATTTTATTTGGATTATTAGACCCTCCAGTTTAGTCATAATAGCCACAGTCCACACAAGTGTATTTCTAGTAGACTTTACATATCAGTGCTGAAAAACTCAATCAGTCTGCTAAGGATGAGAAGTGTGTGTAGGTAATGCAGCACCTATTAAAAAAACTTGTCTGCAATTAAACAATTAGCAATAGTCAAATAAAAATATTGTGCTGAATATGTTCTTAAAAGTTATTTTAAATTCTCCATCTGGTGTGTACTTTTTGCAGCATCTAGCCTTAACAATGTCTTTCTCTAGATATTTAAAAGTAAACAACAGATTTGATAGCTGCAATAAACCTGGGACAGTTGTTGGCACATATGGATAATGAATCTATTGGGATAAATTTCATCTATCCTTCGAGAGCAACATAATAAATGCCACGAGTGCTTTCTAGCATGGAAACAAGTTCTACCTTTTTTTTTAATTTGCAACAGATACAGTTAATCAATTTGAGCGGGATTACCAAAAAAAACTCTATTTAGCTACTTCCATTTAATTGGCACCTTTCTCATGATCGAAAAGCAGAGGGAAAATTGATGAGTCAGTTTTTATTCCTTTATAATTACAGGATCTGCTATGCTGGAAACAAGGCTTACGATTTGCATATACTTCTGACAACTGTATGAGCTTGGGAATTTAATAAAGAACTATATTTTTAACTAAACCGCTTCTATCTGATTTGCATTCTGCTATAAATCAAAGAGAAACATGATTGTGTCTTAACATATACCACCACTTACTTATCATAAATAAATCGCTCAGACCACGGACTGAGAAAAGATGATTAAATGAGACTGAGCCAATCAGATTCCAATCTGAAATCCAATTAATTCTGCACTGCCAATCAAGAGTGAACAAGTGTGAAAACTATGTAAGAGGAAGTAGAGCCAAGAACAGACTTACAAGATATATGACTCTTTTAACTTCTTCAAAATTCTCATTCGGTTCCTTGGCTTCTATAACATATTTAAACATTTTAAATTAACTGTTTCGTTTTTTAATTATTTTTTTTTAAAACCTGGCTTGGTACTTGTGATCACTGAATGCAAAAAAAAGTGGAAACACAAAAAGTGTACACAGGTGCGGAACTTCAGACCCTCCTCTATAAGGTCCCACAGGGGGCAAGGGTCTTAAGATGTTAGAAGCATTTTAAATTGAACAAGTCATCTACAAAAGTCTTTATCCATGATTAAATGTCATATAGAGACATCATAATCATCAATGTTTATTCATAGGGTGCCATAGACAATCATCGTGCAGGTAAGACTGGGAACACATTACCAAATTTTTGGACCAATGTGTTATCTACAACGATTTTACTAACGACTGAAAAAAAAAAAGTCCCAATCAGCATGCCAATTCATGGTACACACTATACATGTTTTAAATGATTTGCCCTCAGATTTGTGCACTTCAACTGTCATTACCATCGGCTGAAAAGACTCTGTAAACTCTATGGAGATCCTGATCGTGAGTTCAAACACACTGCAGGATTGGAAGGACGTTGTTCCATAGCTGAATGAGATTTTTAGTTCTGCTGAACAATAAAATCAAACAATGATCTGGGCTTTGGAACGACTATCGTTCATCGTCTAAGTGTACACACTAATGCAATATTGGGCTGAATGGTTGTTTATTGGGTGATTGGCACAATAGTTGGCTGAAAACACTGTAGTGTGTACCCAGCCTAAGACATACATGAAAACAATAAACATAATAACAGACACATAAATAAATAAATCATACATGGAAAGTCATAAGCTGACAAGTACATCTAGCACAGTTACAGGTATGAGTTCCATGTGTGTGGTTAAACAAACAGCAAAACAAATATTCAGCATAAGACATAACATCAGAGACAAACAAGGGAGTCGGACATGAGACATAGGGCAGCCTCAATGAAAATATGGGAAGGGTTAGGGAGATCTTTACGTGACTCTGCAAGGATGATATGCATGTAAGTCATACCAATTCAGGAGCTATACTTCTTTTGATTCAATTATTTACCCATTACTTTTATAGATAATGCTATGGTCTTAGGGGCCTGATTCATTAGGGCACACAAAATGAATGTATTATGTAATGTATTGTGGGCAGCACAGTGGCCTAGTGGTTAGCACTTGTGCTTCACAGCACTGGGGTCATGAGTTCAATTCCCGACCATGGTCTTATCTGTGTGGAGTTTGTATGTTCTCCCTGTGTTTGCGTGGGTTTCCTCCTGGTGCTCCGGTTTCCTCCCACACTCCAAAAACATACTGGTAGGTTAATTGGCTGCTATCAAAAATTGACCCTAGTCTCTACCTCTCTGTCTGTATGTGTGTGAGTGTGTGTCTATATTAGGGAATTTAGACTGTAAACTCCAATGGGGCAGGGACTGATGTGAATGAGTTCTCTGTACAGCGCTGCGGAATTAGTGGGCGCTATATAAATAAATGATGATGATGATGATATTATGCGTTGTTTATTAAAAACGCACGGAAATCGGACATAAACATATCCGTATTCAACAAGTAGCGGAAGTAAAAGATAAGTCCGTTGTTGAATAAGTCTAGGTGCTCTATCAGCACTGTAGGATACGTCCAATACATATGTGGAATATAGAGTCCCAAAAAGACACCCAGAATACCATCCAAAAAACTATTAATCCAACCCTTTAAAGATAGAGACACACAGAAAAGTACAAAAACAAATGGGCATCTACAATACACATAACATAATAAAAAACACATTAATAAAAATCCACGTGCATTATGCACTAAAATGCAAAATCTGAAAGAAAAAATAATGAGAAAAATGTTGCTTCGTTTTTTACATTAATTAATCTACATATCATCTTCAGTGTTATCAGCATTAGAATTTTTTAGGATATTCAGGAATGGAAGTAAAAAAAACAATTAACAGGCACCTACTACAAGGCTTTTTTGATATCAGCAAATTTGACCTTTTAGTTTTCATATAACATGATGCTACAAATCTGTTTTATCTAATCTGCCTGCAAATAGACACACAGTAACTTTACTGATCTCATCTAATCAAAGTACAAGTCAGGAGAGATTTAAAGGATTCTTGTGAGCTCTTCAATTAATTTAATTGCTAACATACAGAGAACTTAAAGGAAGAAAACGAGACACCAGGATCTCGGGAGGAAATAATCATTTGAGCAAGTGACGATTGTAAAACACAGAAAAGGTAATTTATGAAGTTCAAATCAACTGGTGCACAATACAGAATCCTCTTTGTTGACGCTGTGTCATAGTAGCTAACTTTTGAAACTTTACCGCTGAGAGATCCCGGAGGGGAGGTCCAAGTTACTTCCTCCCTGTCTACCTACACCGGGGCCCACATCTCACTAGCTCCGCCTCTGAGTGGTGTACCCTGTGATCTACTGGAGACAAGAAGTGGGGCAGCCTCCAGCAGTCCGCATTGCTCTACTGAGCATGCACAGACAGGACGTTCGGCTCTCAGTTTCTTCCAGTGAACTGTAAAGACCTTATAACTGGAGCTGTATCCTTTTTGTGCAAACTTGCTTATTTTTATATATTATATATAAATGTATTATATATATATATATATTATATATATTATTTATTTATATATAAGGTGACCGGAGGCACAAAAATATATATGAGCAACCTTTTCTCTGACATTGCCCGCAATATAAGCTTACCATCTGTATATATTAATGTACTATAATATGTACTATAATAGTGTTAAGTACATTAACTGCATAAGCTTGTCATACTGCCTGTCTGTTGCAGTCAGTAACATCTGGGAGCAACTGTATATATGTATATATCATCTGTTACATCAAGTTCTGGAATAAAACCAGCTTAAGCCTAAAAGCTTCTTCTGGTTTAACATCTACCACCAACGCTGCTGACACCTATTACATATAACAGTACACGTGCCCTGATAATAGGTTTCTGCCGAAACGTGTCTCATTCAATACTTTAATGGGACCCATTTTATACTTTCCTGTTCCACTTAGAAATGTATTTCTAGGAGCCTTTTATTCAATACACAAAAATTCTGAAACATAATAAAGATAATCCCAATATCCCCCTCATTCTTCTGGATAGTATAAGCCATGCATAAAGCTAAACAAAGCAGTATTTTAGGAGAAAATATCACTGAAAAGGGTGGTTCTAAAGTGGTAGGAGCCTGGATTTTAATGTGATGCTAAGATCTTTACACATCTGTTTTTCTGCCTTCCTGCACTTCCTACCTTCTAGGTACACTACTCGTTTTCTGAGGCCTCTCACCGAGAGTAGGTGTGCACCTTAATATGTGCTTGTGTAGACTTTGTAATGCAACCAAGGTGTTTTGCAGTGCTCATTCAGTGCATAGGTGGCTTACCCCCTTTAAACAAAAAACTTTAAAGACACTATAAAAAATATAGCCATTCAATCTTGAATAGGTAACAGGGCAGCCGCAGTTCTCCAACCAAATCATACTGCAAAATAGTTTGAGGCCCAAGAATTCTCCATAGTCGATCAGATTTCAGAACGGGTTAGAATTATACGAGCATCTGTAGTTGGGAATTAGATTCCATGGGCACATTCCAGAGGCTTAAGATTTGGAATGTGGCAACTAAATATTGCTAGGTCACCAGGCAAGTGAATCTCCAATGTGGCCACCCCATGGTGCCTGGGTTCAGAACTAGAAGAGTATAGGCTGAACACTGCTGAGTCCCCCCTCTGTTGCTGCACTGGTCCCCGACCAGACCACCAGGTAAATGAAGCCATACTTGTTTTTTAAATGAGTATTAAATATATATTTTCCATTATACATATTAAACATAATAATTACACTATTGTTAAAGTACTATATACAAGTCTCATACAAAGCTAAACACTTCCAACGGCATATGCTAGAGGGAAGGGGGTCTAGCCACAGTAACGATGTACTCCTATGCATAGTTTGTAATGTGCTCCTAAGCATAGTCTTTCAAAGTGTCAGTGGTTAGGGCTGTTAGAAATCAATGTGCTCTGTTATCTTTGTGTGTGTAGGTCTGATTCCTATAACGTTTATTACTGTCTGAGTACTGATATCTTCTGAGCATGTGTGGAGTTCCCTTCTACCTTTGTGTAATAAATCAACCTCGTATTTAAGCCACATGTATGCTGAGCTCCTGTACTATACAATGCACCACTCACCAAAGGTCACAGTGGTATCATCAGCATTTCTGCCTTAAATCCTCTACTTGCAAGGACAACTGTGGAACTATAAAGCAGTTATGAGGAGATAGTGGGACAACAGCAAGAACAAACAATGCTTTTCTGACAGATATCTGGTGCAAATGGAAAGTTTAATGGGTCCTTCCAACTGTACATTTTCCTGTTCCTTTAAGGGAGTGATAAGGTCAGTAGATATATTTACTAAACTGCGGGTTTGAAAAGGTGGAGATGTTGCCTATAGCAACCAATCAGATTCTAGCTGTCATGTTGTAGGATGTACTAAATAAATGATAACTAGAATCTGATTGGTTGCTATAGGCAACATCCACTTTTTTATACCACCAGTTTAGTAAATATACCCCCAGGACTGGCAATTTGGCAATTCCAGCTTTTCTCATGTGGGCTGGTAAGTCAGACAACATTAGTGGGCAGGTTTTGGCTGAAAAACTTACATTATTAAAATGGTTTGCTCAAGTTCCCAGTTCTTCCAGTAATATTGTATAGTATTATTATACTATAACATAGTATTAGTATACTATATTAGTATAGTATTGAGACTGAGCTCTGCATGCCCAGCACATGATTGACAATGGAGCATTAAGCTGTGCAAAAAGAAACAAATATTTTCTTTGGATATATGTATAAAGGTGGGTTGCTCTGATTTCTATACTAGCATTGTTATGCTAATTAGTCTCTGTCTGTCCGGCCATAGGAGTTGTTGTTTTTGTTTTCAAAATTATTATGATGATTAGTAGTAGTATATTTTTTATATTTAGAATTGATGTATTAATCTTGTTGTTTTAATCTATTTATTGCTCGTTCATTAATTACAGCCATCTCTTTGTGGTTTAATGCAGTATGTGTTCTGTTGTTGTCACAGAATATTCAGCTCTCGACTTTAATTATTTTTGCAGCTTGATAAACGTGTGAAAGTGAAAATTGGGTGTGAGTTCAGTATCATTGTAATTCAGCTGCGATTAGTGCTGGATTTCTAAAAAGAAAAGTCTCTGCCTGTTTTGATAAACTACATTCCTGATAGCACATATTTAACTCAATTTACCTCCATATTTCCCAAGTTACTAAATGGTCAGCATTCTCCAAACCGTATAGACTCCTGTACTTGTGACCACATAGATTTGTACTTGGTACTCACTGAAGCTTCTCTCAGAAGTTATTTCTCTCACAAACAGTCATATTATTTCTCCTCTCAGTTATGACTATTATTCATACTTGCCAAATCTGGCAAGGAGTGCTCCGGGAAATTGGGGGGTAAGTGGATGTGTGGGGGGCAAGGCCTGGTGGATCACTTAATTTGGCCCAGCCCCCCTAAACATCCATCTCATTTTCTGACTTATTACAGCAGTGGATGGGGCCACAATGATGATCGATTCCCATCCTAAGCCCTGCCCCCCACCACTTTACTATTGAGGTGGTTAGGAACCGGGAGGTTGCCCTGCTCTGCCTGGAGTCCAGGAGGACTCACAGAAATTCGGGAGTCTCCCGGACATTCCGGGAGAGTTGGCAACTATGATATTATTTTATTTACTTTCACCTACCCTTAGGACATTAACATAGAGGTAAGAATTTCCTATAACTCCAGTGACGTGTATAACGTACACAGATGTATGGACACAGTATCACATTCATGCATGTATACACATATACAAGCAACTGAGTCCTGGGGCACTATAATTTGAGGCATGGAAAATTCTCTGCAAGGTAACTCTTTTATTCAGGACCTCTTTTACAGTTACAAATAAAACCCAGCAGTCCAGCTGCAAACTAATTTTTTGTATGCAGGGAAAATATGTGCTACATTGGATGCAGTATACAAATAATGAGTGTTAAATATGATTTTTTGTTAAGGCCTCATAAATCCTTTGTTCAGCCATTTTTTGTAACTCGCATAGATATATTATTTGCTAAGAGAGATTATTCATTTTTCTGCTGATATTCAGTTTTGCAAGATGTAAGCCCACGGCCTTGAGGTTAAGCTGACATAGAGAACTCCTGAAGAATGTATCAAGATATGTGAACAATAGGTAGTTTCATTTTCAGATCATAGTGTGGGAGCTGTGCCCATGATGTTGGATATGGCATACAGGAGATAAACCTCCAGCCCCCCTTGTAATGAGAACAATTGACACATCTGTCCTGAGAAGGGGGAGAAAGTGAACACCTCAAGAATACGTGAGATAGTTAATCAGCAGCGCATCCCATAGACTTTTGTATGCTTATGACGTAGGATTCATATATTCAGTCGGCTATAAAAACTTGTATCTTTGTATCAATAAACAGAGAATATTCCTTGTATACAGAACTTAGTCTGTGTCTATTCTCTCCGACTGATTGAAGCGCTTCCAGATATACTTGACAGCACAGGCAAACTTGGGTCAGATTTTAGATCTAACATGGGCAACTGGGCAGCTTTATTTTTACACTGAGAATTAGAGTTAAGTTATGATGTGCCCCCTTTTTGAACTCATTTTAAATCCCCCCCCTTCCTCCAGAACAACAAGTTTTTGCCATGCCGGTTGGATTTACTCCTAATTTTTAATGACGCCCTCAATGTATGAGATACTAGAGTTCCAGAGCTAATGAAATCAGGAAAAAGGGACCGGACGGAGACTATAAAGTGAAAGTGCGGAAGAACTACAGGAAAATGAGGGTTATATAACGGCATTTGGTAATTATACTGGTCAAGGGTGACGGAAACAGAAAATATGACTCTACTACATGAACACTGTTTGATTTAAATCTCCTGCATTACTTGTTTGCCGCAGGGGAGAGATCGAGACACAAGCTCCTTACAGAACTCTAAGTGGCTAGAGACGGGCCTATTTTTGATCGCCAGTTTGAACGAGGCACATTTGTACAATTTAAAAGTACAATTTAAAAGTACACCACAGGCAGAAACAGCTGCAACACTGATTCCTAAATTACTGAATGAAACTGATATAGTGTTATAATAATAATCTATAGATTGTAAGCTTGCGAGCAGGGTTCTCTTACCTATCTGTCTGTATGTATTACCTAGTATTGTTCTATTAATGTTTGTTCCCAATTGTAAAGGGCTACGGAATTTGCTGGCGCTATATAAATAAACCTTGATGATGATGATGATGATGATGATGAGGATGATGATTGAACTTTTATAATGAATTTTTCACTATTTGTTATCCAGTTTTTTTGCAACAAATATTTATTGTGCAAGATGCCACACATTAAAATTGCCAGCCATGAGTGAAACTGCAATTCATATTTAACACTCTACCTGTCCAGTGGTTACAACGTAATATACGTGTGACTGAATTAGAGATGGGCGGGTCCGGTTCTCCGAGAACCGAACCCACCCGAACTTTGGGTATCCGAGTACCGAGCTGAGCAGCTCGGTACTCTCCCGCCCATTCCGAATCCAAATCGAGGCCGAACGTCATTGTGACGTCGTCGGATCTCGGGGGCTCGGTTCTCGCGATACTTCAACTTTATAAATACACGCCTCCACAGCAATCCATCGCCATTTGACAGAGGGAGAGAGCAGGGTGTAGTCATAGGCTAATTAGAGCAGGGACAGAGAATACAATATTGTTCTTGCAATTGCTCTAACCAAAATCGCTAGTGCAGAGAGGAGGATAGAGGTTTATTATTTTTTCTTCATATTTGGCACTCCCCAGCGCTTTTGGGGTGTCCCCCATAATTGTGCATAAATATTTCTGGCTGTCAAAAGTCATATCTGTCAGCAGTATCTACTAAATAATTTTTAGCACTCCTCAGTGCTTTTGGGGTGTCCTCCCTAATTGTGCATTAATATTTCTGGCTGTCAAAAGTCATATCTGTCAGCAGTATCTACTAAATAATTTTTAGCACTCCTCAGTGCTTTTGGGGTGTCCTCCCTAATTGTGCATTAATATTTCTGGCTGTCAAAAGTCATATCTGTCAGCAGTATCTACTAAATAATTTTTAGCACTCCTCAGTGCTTTTGGGGTGTCCTCCCTAATTGTGCATTAATATTTCTGGCTGTCAAAAGTCATATCTGTCAGCAGTATCTACTAAATAATTTTTAGCACTCCTCAGTGCTTTTGGGGTGTCCTCCCTAATTGTGCATTAATATTTCTGGCTGTCAAAAGTCATATCTGTCAGCAGTATCTACTAAATAATTTTTAGCACTCCTCAGTGCTTTTGGGGTGTCCTCCCTAATTGTGCATTAATATTTCTGGCTGTCAAAAGTCATATCTGTCAGCAGTATCTACTAAATAATTTTTAGCACTCCTCAGTGCTTTTGGGGTGTCCTCCCTAATTGTGCATTAATATTTCTGGCTGTCAAAAGTCATATCTGTCAGCAGTATCTACTAAATAATTTTTAGCACTCCTCAGTGCTTTTGGGGTGTCCTCCCTAATTGTGCATTAATATTTCTGGCTGTCAAAAGTCATATCTGTCAGCAGTATCTACTAAATAATTTTTAGCACTCCTCAGTGCTTTTGGGGTGTCCTCCCTAATTGTGCATTAATATTTCTGGCTGTCAAAAGTCATATCTGTCAGCAGTATCTACTAAATAATTTTTAGCACTCCTCAGTGCTTTTGGGGTGTCCTCCCTAATTGTGCATTAATATTTCTGGCTGTCAAAAGTCATATCTGTCAGCAGTATCTACTAAATAATTTTTAGCACTCCTCAGTGCTTTTGGGGTGTCCTCCCTAATTGTGCATAAATATTTCTGGCTGTCAAAAGTCATATCTGTCAGCAGTATCTACTAAATAATTTTTAGCACTCCTCAGTGCTTTTGGGGTGTCCTCCCTAATTGTGCATTAATATTTCTGGCTGTCAAAAGTAATATCTGTCAGCAGTATCTACTAAATAATTTTTAGCACTCCTCAGTGCTTTTGGGGTGTCCTCCCTAATTGTGCATTAATATTTCTGGCTGTAAAAAGTCATATCTGTCAGCAGTATCTACCAAATAATTTTTAGCACTCCCCAGTGGTTTGCGCTCAGAATGGATTCAAAGCAGTCCACATATGATCTGAATGAGCAACCAGGTTCTGTCACCAGTCCTGATGTTAGTGTTCCCACACTCATCAGTACGTCATCTGGCCAAGGCGATGTCAAACAACAGAGTGTTTTCAAATTAGTGCAAAAAACAAAACCCCCAAAAAAATTTACTGTATTGAAGCGAAAAAGAAGTGTAACTGAGCAAAAGTTAAGTGACGATAAAAAAAAAATTGCAAGCATGCCATTCTACACACGCAGTGTTAAAGAGAGAATGAGGCCTTCACCTTTGGCTATTAGTGGCAGATCCCAAAAATTTACCCAGCCTACAATTGGTGCACAACTACTGTTACGCATCAAAGCCGAGCTGCAAGATAACAGTGAGGCATTACAGGAGAATATTTGCTCTGATTCACAAATGACAACAATCCCTGTGGAGAGTCCATCCAACAGTAGGATGTCTAATCGTGAGCATTCTTCTGATGTGTGCCTTAATAGCCCGAGTGTAGCCGGTGATACCCAAATTGAGGATGCCACTTTGGAATTAGAAGAGGATGAGGGGGAGATTTGTGTAGGCGATGAGGGCGCTAATGATGATGTTGATGATTATGATGCAGACAGATACCAAATTGCCTTTCTCAATTTCTATTTATATTCTAGATTATATAACGGCTGAATAGTTTTCTATTTTACTCCTAGTGGAGAGAGGATCTGATGCAGACAGATACCAAACTGCCTTTGTCCATTTCAATTTATATTGTACAGTATATAACGGCTGAATTTATTAGTATTTTATACAAGTGGAGGGGAGCCTAGAGAGACAGAAACCAAACTGGCTTTCTCCATGTCAATTAATATTGTACAGTCTATAATGGCTGAATTTTTGTTTTTTTTTAAAAAGTGGAGGGGGGCCTATAGAGACAGAAAGCAAACTGTCTTTTTCCATTTCTTTACATATTTAACTATAAGTGTAGGGTGTAATATACATCCAAAGACGATGGCTGCATTGCCAATATGCATAGATGGAGAGGAAGACAATCTGTTTTGTGTGTAGAATAAATGAAGGCCTACCAACGAAGAATTAAACTGTTTTTTTTGGATGATTTATTACCTCAACAATTAGATTACTTGTCTCTAAAACAGTTGGAGCACTAAATTGGGTTAATTTAGGCCCAAAAACATGGATTTTCCCAAAAAATAGCAAAACTAAACCAAACAAAACCAAAACCAAAACCAAAACACGCAATGGCGGTTTTGCAAAACCAAAACCAAAACCAAAACACGACGGTAATCCAGATCCAAAACCGAATCCAAAACCAAAACACGGGGGTCAGTGACCATCTCTAGACTGAATAGTATGCAAAATGCGTACATTTTCATAAGATATGCTTAAAGCTTATCCTACGGTAAAAGCATGACTGTCCTGCATAAATTGTAACTGTTGTAACATGAAATATTACACCAGGGGTTAAATGTATAAAGCTGAGAGTTTGCCGATGGGTTTGAAAAGTGGAGATGTTGCCTATAGCAACCAATCAGATTCAAGCTGTCATTTAGAATGCACTACATAAATGATAGCTATAATCTGATGGGTTTTTCAAACCCGCCGGAAAACTCTCAGCTTGATACATTTACCCCCAGGTCTATGGAACATGCAAAAATATGCATCCTAAAAAGCGTATCTTAAGGATACATCATCATCATTTATTTATAGAGCGCCACTAATTCCGCAGCGCTGTACAGAGAACTCACATTAGTCCCTGCCCCATTGGGGCTTACAGTCTAATTCCCTAACACACACACAGACACACACAGACAAGTGTCTATTTGTAAGCAGCCAATTAACCTACCAGTATGTTTTTGGAGTGTGGGAGGAAACCGGAGCACCCGGACGAAACCCACGCAAACACGGGGAGAACATACAAACTCCTCACAGATAAGGTCGGGAATTGAACTCATGACCTCAGTGCTGTAAGGCAGAAGTGCTAATCACTTAGCCACCGTGCTGCCCCTGATCAAACTTCTGGTCACATGGGTGTCTTGAGATTTCATGTAAGTCATAACCAGATGCTCCTCTGAGGAGTGTGATTGACTTGCATTTCCTTTTTAATATTACAATTCAATTACAATATTGAATCAGCAGTTATAAGCAATTACAGATTTTAATGTTAACTTTCATGGGTAGCGAAGCGGCCCTCTTTCTTCCTGTCTTATTGTCCAATCTTGTCTTGATATGCATACTTGTATTTGCTTCTTATGTGTTCCATATTATGCTTTATGTTTATCTAATATTTTTGCTATGTTGTTAGTTCAATATATTGCCTGCTGTTCAACTTTATTTTGCGTATAATACATTATTCAAAATAGAATATTATGGCACCCCCTATAAAAAAAACATAATAGTAATAATACTGTTCTGTGTCCCACATGCTCCATTACTCGCAGGTGTGTACCCCACATAAACCCCTCTTCGTCTGCTTGTCGTTTTCTCAGTCTGCTGAGAGCCAGTATCATCTGCACCATGTGACTAGAGATTTCAGCAGGGCAGTCCTGATTTCAGGGCTCTAGCCCACTGTTCCACCTGGGGATATGTTTGTCCCCCGGTGGGACTGCTGTGCAGACCCTATAAAGGAGGTATGTAATGGGTAGCCTAGTGTTTAACAGTGTCAGGCAGCTCTCTGGGATCGTGGCCACAGCCCCTGCCAGGACGTAGCCACGATCCCATTTTGCAGTGACCCCCATCCCTGTCCGACTGCTGAGGAATGACATTTTGGGAAGTATCTGTTCCCTTGCATTCCCAGTTCGACTCTGCCCTATAGTTTGCAAGCTTACAGGCAGGCCCTCTAACCTCTCTGTCTGTTTTACTCAGTATTATCTATTACTGTGATTGCCCCCAATTGTAAAGCGCTGCAAAATTTGCTGGTGCTACATAAATAAATGTGGATGATGATGATGATGATATTTCTAAGTGCTATAGTGCGTACAAATATTCCTTTCTATAGCTTCCATGGCCCCATTGTGGCCAATTAAAATGACTGGTAAAGCTTCTTAGTAATAGCCAGCTACTCTGTAGTATGGAATGTGAGAATCGTTCTGCTTGGTTAGAGTTGTTCTTAAGTACAGTAAATTCAGTGACCCAGTAAATACCTGTTTGTCACTAGATTGATCTCTTTACAAACACAGAAGCAACTGTACTTTTCAGCCATCACTTTACATTTAACACCACTACGACTAAGGGAAGCTGAAGAGTCAAATAAACAGTAACTCGCTCATAAATTCCTTTATCAAAACTTCCCCATATCCATGATTCTGCCCTAAACTCCCAGATGTAGCACATTTGAAGGATAAATATATTATAGGTATAGAAGCAATTTTACTGAATACACTTCTCTAGAGAAAGTATCAATAACCACAGAGAAACAATAAAGCAAATAATGACTGCCTTTTAACAACAATATTATATAAACAGACATGATCGCACAGGATTTCCTCCTAAAGTCACCGCGAGGAGCACTGCTAAACAGTTTATAAAGAATAGGAATGCCGGGGCAGTATTGGGAAACATAGAGGTCATTTACTGTTTTAGACATGGTGCTCCTAATTATGGAAAAGAGCCATAAACCTTACAATAGATTCCACACTTGTACATACCGTATTTCCCCATGTATAAGACGCACCTTTTGTCCCAAAAATTTTAGGTCTAAAACTTGGGTGCGTCTTATACAGGGGTAGCGGAGATGCAGGGGGAGGGCAGCGTTACAGGGACAGTGGGGCGGGGGGGTCGAGGGGGAGCAGGGCAGCGTTACAGTGGCAGTGCGGGGGTTCCATGAGGAGGGGGACAGGCAGAGTAGCAGCGGGGATCCAGAAGGCGGGGAACAGGCAGAGAGTTGCAGCGGGGATCCAGCATGTGGGGAACAGGCAGAGTGGCAGCGGGGATCCAGCAGGTCGGGAACAGGCAAAGAGCGGCAGCGGGGATCCAGGAGGAGGGGGACAGAGGCACAATGGCAGCGGGGTAAGGGGGATTGCAGGGAGAGTGTGCTGCCCGGTTGCTTTTTTTCAAATTTCAGGGCCAAGATTATGGTGTGTCCTATACATGGGGAAATATGGTATTTATATAACAGACCTATTTTTGCTGTATGCTATATAAATGTTTAAAGGAACAATAACCTCAAATTGTTTCTTTATTTGCCTTGTGCGCAGGAAAGAAAATATGAAAATATTGTCTGATTTTATCTTATCTTTGAGTAGATATTTCTGTAGGAGACCGTAGGGACCACTTACAAGCATTGCATTTAGGTGCAAAATTTGAAGCATCCTCCCCTACCGTAAATAAATGTCTGATAAAAAAAAAAAGGTCTTATACCTATATTTGAGAATGAAATGGGAAAATGAGAGGTAGGGAGCAGGAGTTTTTAGCACACATAGGTTAAAATCTTACCTGGAGAAATTTAGAACAATAGTGATTCTGTAATGGTAACTGACTGTTGCATCAGGCACTACCATAGAATGTATAATTTGTCTCTAGCCGTAGCCATATTTTAGCAAAAGTTCCTCAAACACATAGGTCCCATAGTTATGAAATACAATTTCAAGACACCCATGTGACCAAAAGTTTGATCAGGACATGATAATCATATAAGGTTCAAAATAAGGTAAAACATTTGTAGTACCCAATTTTTACTTATCATGTTGGTTGCATCAAGAGTCTGAATTATAGGAAAATAAGCAATATGAATAAATGAGTTCTGGTGGAAACAAAGGAAGTTTCCTTTGTTTCCACCAGAACTCATTAATTCATATTGCTTATGTTCCTATAATTCAGACTCTTGATGCAACCAACATGATAAGTAAAAATTGTGCTGAGCAAATCGGCACACTTGGGAGCTCTACATACACGTTTAGCCATTTACTTGGGTAAGTATGCAAATTTATACTGCACATACAATATTTCTATCTTACTTTTCTGTTATTATCTTACTTGAGCAGATGGAGCAGATTATTGCCATTGTCTGGGCTCGTTCTGACATGTGACCTAGAAAAATGGTTAAAAATGCATGAAAACTAGCACAAAGTTTAGTGACGTGTTTTTAACATTCTCCATGCGCATTTCATGCATTATAATTTTATAAAAGCCAATATTTCACGCGGCTAGCATGTGTTAACACATGAGCCATAGAATGAGATTAGATATTTTAAATGCTGCTTTAAAATGTTAGAACACAATGGCATCATTAACTCGTATTTATCCTAATTTATCGCAGTTTTTGTGGGTTTATTTTTGTGTAGGACATGCAAACAAAGAGAGTAGGTGTGAAGGAGCATTTAAGGATTATGACCACATCAGCTCATTGTGGCGGTGTCCAGTCAGCAGAAGCTGAGATAAAATTAATTGAGTTGCTATGTCTTCCATGTGCAAGTGTGGGCCTAGACATCACGCTGCCTGAAGGAGCAACTAGACAGACGCATTTCGCATTCTTTCTGAAACTACCGTCATGTCTGCATATGAATTGTGTACACATTAAAGACAGAAGTGTCATTTATGTGCAACAGTGCCTCAGTTCAGGGCATATACTATTTTCAAGCACCTACTTTTGAGCATGTCTCTATTTTACGGAAAGGATTGATCTTCACATCAGAGTCTACAGGTGAGGGTCAGGTTGGGTGCAAAACTTAGCATCATCTGATGGGAGTGGTTGCATGGATCTAGCTAAGCTTATTCATGCATCTATATTGCACCCACATACAATAATTAGATTTTAAAATGAGATTTAAGGGATGGAGAGGGAGCATTAATGAGGCATTCCATGGTTAGCAGGTGGCTGAGAACCATCTCTCTCCCAATAAATGGAATGCTTGTTTCACAGATAAGTACATTTATCTGCGCACAAATACCCATGTAATAAAACTATTCAATCACACAGAAGTGGCATGTAATGAAGTGTCCTCTCTATCATACTTAGTTCAGACATATATATGGCTAGTAATAACAGTTTTCTTTCCGCAATGCACATTTCAAGGTAGTCCTACATAAGAAAACACCGCAACCCCCCCCCTCCCATTTACCAGGGATAACTCCCAACAACAGAATGTGGGCATGTCCATAGATATGTGCTAGTTGGATGAATAGCCACATTGACACTTTAAAAAAGGCAATTTTGCCCTACCGTAACTGCCCTTATAAAGGATTATTTATTAGCATAGCTGAAAAATGCAAATCCTTAATTTTGTTGTCCTACATAACTTGCTGTCTGAGACATCTGCCTCAATTCACCTCATTAAAGACACAGACATGAAATTGTTGCTTTAAGAAGACAATCTATTTTTGGTGTTTACTTACAGCAGCTACAGATGAGCAAAACTCCCA